>NW_020948910.1:681883-818779 GCF_900497805.2 Vombatus ursinus | reverse complement strand
GAGAGAGAATAGGATAAATGGCGGGGGATAGGATGGAGGGCAATGCAGTTATTGATAGTAATTGTGAAAAAAATTTTGAAGCAAGTTTCTCTGATAAAAGCCTCATTTCTCAAACATATAGAGAACTGAGTCAAATTTGTAAAGATAAGAGCCATTCTCTGATTGAAAAAGGATCAAAAGATAACAGTTTTAAGATGATGTAATCAAAGCTATCTATAGTTATATGGAAAAACTCTCTAACTCATTATTGTTTGGAGAAATGCAAATTGAAACAATTCTAATGTACTACCTCATATCTGTTAGATTTGCTAATAGGACAGAAAAGGTAAATGACAAATGTTGGAGGTGATGTGGGAAAAATGAGACTTTAATGCATTGTTGGTTGAGTTGTGAACTGATTCAACCATTCTGTAGAGCAATTTGGAACTAGCCCAAAGAGCTATAAAATCATGCATACCCTTTGATCTAGGTCTGTATCCCAAAAGTGTTGAAAAAACAAAAAGGAGAAGAAACTATATGTACAAAAATATTTATAGCAGCTCTTTTCTGGGGATAAAGAATTAGAAGTTGAGGGGATGCCCACCAGTTGGGGAATGACTGAACAAGTGATTTTGATGGAATACTATTGTACTATAAGAAATGATGAGCAAGATATTCTCAGAAAAACCTGAAAAGGCTTGCATGGGCTGATGCAAAGAGAAATGTACTGTGTACAAAGTAACAGTAATATTGTAAGATGATCAACTGTGAATGACTTAGCTATTCTCAGCAATACAAAGGTCCAAGACAACTCCAAAGGACTTATGATGAAAAATGCTATCCATCCCCAGAGAAGGAACTGATGGTGTCTGAATACAGATTGAAGCATACTTTTATTTTTCTTGAGGGTTTTTTTGTTGTTTATATTTTCTTTCACAACATGACTACTATGGATATTTTTTGCATGACTACACACGTATAATCTATATTGAATTGCTTGCCTTCTTGATGAGGGGGTTTGGGGAGGGAGGAAGAGAGAGAATTTGGAACTCAAAGTTTTGAAAATGAATGTTAAAATTGTTTTTACATGTAATGGGGGAAAATAAAATACTAAATAAAGAAGAAAGTCAAATAGCTTCATAATTTGCAACTTTTTTTTTTACTGTATGTTATAATTTAATTTGTATAGAATTTTGTGTATTATGCAAACTGGAGATAAGCCATTTACAAAGTATCTTTGTTTTACATTTGAAGATCAGTTGTGATGTGAAATAAGTCTTAGATGCCAATACTAAAGGTGACTGACTATTGCTTATAATGTAGAGTGTCTGAAATAGCTCATAATACTTGAGGAGCAAGAGAGTAGGAAAAGTAGGATTTATTTCTGCATGTGAACATGCTCTAGTTATCAAGAGACTGTTCATTCACTACATTTTTTTTCTCATGACAACAACTTAGAGAAGAATCTGATCAAATTCCAATAAAATAGAAGAAAACCCATGTTCATGGAAGACATGTATCCTTGACTGTATAGCTGTCTCTCTGCTCTCTGTCACTCCCACTTTCTTTTCTCCTCAGCTCCCCATGTGGGGAGCACATACGGTTGGAAGAAAAGATGATTTTTAAGGGAAGAAAAACAAAGGCAGTTTGCCTATTTGTCCTTTGAGACCTTCAGGAGTGAGAAATAATGTAAATTCAAAATTCACTTCACTGTTTCTTCCTAGTTGGATCAGCTATAAGAAGCAATGTGAAGTAGTGTGTAGAGGATTGGGATTGGGAACAGAAAGACCTGGGTTCAAGTCTTGGTCCTCAAACATATTGGCTGTGTGACCTTTTAAGAAGCAATTTGTTTAACCTTTCTGCACTGGGTGAGGGAGGTTCTTGCACTGAAAAAATTATATATTCAATCTTTATGCCTAAATAAGCTATGCCTCTTCTAGTTCTTTTCATAACTCTAACCTGTTATTCTCCATTATCTGCTTACTCTGTGGGGAAAAATTTTGAGGATGAAATTCACTAAGTTCTCTACTTTCTACCCTTGACTCAAGTGGAATGGTATTCATGTTATTGGACATCCATATAATTGGGATTTCCATTCTTCTTATGTCTTCCCCCAAAAGGGAAAACAGAAAACAACATGAGACAGAAGTAGGGACTCCAAAGAGACAGTTATTTGTCTTATTGGTGAAGAAAACAAAAGGAGCTCTAAGTACAAACATTCTAAGCAACATTAAAGATTATGGCAACTCAGGATGAAAAGGTCTATTTTGTCTCACATCCTAGGGTAAAAGATACAATTCAGTCAGCCAACAATACTTTGGGGAATAGAATATTCCCAGTTGCCTCAGGCAAACCCAATTTTTTTTCATTGTATGTGCTAACAATGCTTCAGAAACATATAGATAGTTCAACAAAATTAGTTATTCAATACATTTCCAGTCAAATTATCCAAGTAAAGGGGAAGCTAGGTGGCACAGTAGATAGAGCACCGGCCCTGAATTCAGGAGGACCTGAGTTCATATCCGGCCTCAGACCAAACACTTGACACTTACTAGCTGTGTGACCCTGGGCAAGTCACTTAACCCCAATTGCCTAAAAACAAAACAAAACAAAAAAAATTATCCAAGTAAAGTATAACGTATTCATAGAGGTGAAGGAAAGAGTTTATTCCAAGGAACTCATAATACCATGTAGCCATTTTGATTTTATGTCTCCAGGCTTGTTTGTTTTATAATTAAGGTTTCTCTGCTTTCTGTGATTTTCTTAGACTGTGAAGTTTCTTATTTAAGTTCAACCTGGCCCCTTAGTTTTTGGGGGTTTTTTTGGGGGGGCAATTGGGGTTAAGTGACTTGCCCAGGGTCACACAGCTAGTAATTGCCAAGTATTTGGGCCAGATTTGAACTCAGGTCCTCCTGACTTCAGGGCTGGTGCTCTATCCATTACACTAACTAGCTGCCCCCTGGTCCCTTAGTTTTAAGGATTAGAAGGCAAAAATATTTTCTGAACCAGTGATCCAGCTATAAAATGAAAGATGTATGAAAGTAAGATACCCTAGGACAGAGACTGTATCTTAGTTAAACTTTGTATCTTTCCTGCATATAAGAGGCATTTAATAAATTTTTTTTTCTATATTAAATTCAGTAGAAATTTGAACAAATTCATTAAAGTTTTTAGGAACTAATGAAAACAGAGTTCCTAATTCAAGCATGCATAAGATTAGAGTTTATAAGAGCATGATAAAGAAAAGATGTGAGATTTTGATTTTCCTATTTCAGGTAATATATGTTTATATATGAAATTGCTAAGGACAGCTAGGTTGTCCAGTGGTTAGAGCACCAGCCTTGGATCAGAGTTCAAATCCAGCCTCAGATACCCTGGGCAAGTCACTTGACCCTGTTTGCCTTAGTTCCTGATCTGTAAAATGAATTGTGGAAGGAAATGGCAAGCCAATTTAGTATCTTTGCCAAGAAAACCCCAAATGGTGTCACAGAGAATTGGACATGACTAAAGCAACAACAACAAAAATGTAATTGCTTCCCAATTAACTTCACTAGAAAAAAGAACAACTAATATCCTTTTGATTTTACATGCCTTGATTTCTTTATTGTACAATTCAATTCAATAAACATTTATTTAAGTGCCTGCTATGAGCCAAGAACTGTGCTAAGCACTAGGGATACAAAAAGAGGCAAAAGATAGTCTCTTTTCTCAAGAAATTTATAATCTAATGAGGAGGGGCATGCAAAGAAAGACATACAAAGCACTCCACAGGGTAAATAGGAAATAATTAAAAGAGGGAAGGCACTGGAATTAAGAGCGTGTTAAGGAAGGTTTCCTATAGCATGCAGAATTTTAGTTGGGACTTAAAGGAAGCCAGGGAGGTCAGTAGTCAGTGGAGGATGGAAACTGTTTCATAAATAATAGTTATTGGATATAGGGGTAGAGGACGGAGACTAGACATACAATTTCACTGGCATTAGAAACTCTAATAAGGAAAATCCTTCTACCATTGCAAGTCATCACCTTCTCTTCAATTTACAATCTTCAAAGGTAGCCTAGAGCATTGCAAAGCTAAGTAATTTGCTTACATTCACACAGCCAGCTTGTGTCAATAGTGACACTTTGAAAGGTCTCTAGAAGGAGAGGTAGTGGCACAGTGGGTAGAAAACTGGCCTTCAAGCCAGAAAGATCTGGGTTCAAGCAGTCATTGTATACCGCATTTTCCTTGTTTGGCTTCATTTTAGATGTCACCCGATGCTTCTAAGAATCCTTCTATTTCCTTATTTCTCATGGCCCAGTCATTCTGTTATATTCAGGTAGCCCAATTTGTCTAGCTATTCCTAACTAAATTCCATCCCCTTTGACTATTTCTTCAATGATTCAAAGTGTTTGTAATCTCACTGATACATGCACTCAGTCCATGCAGATAGCAACCCATCGGTGCCTGCCCTGCATGTAACTCTTACTCTTATCCATAAGTAAATCATAGAGGATTTGCTCAATGCAGTGAAGAGTTGCCTCTGGGTCTTTCAGGATTTGGTGCTATACCCATCTGTTATCCTTCACTTTTGCTGTGTCACCCGCTTAATTTCTCAGATGATCACACATTTGCGGGATGATATCCTTTGGTTGCATGTCAGTTTTGGTAATAGGCTGCGACTTACTTATGCCCTCCATCTGTCTCTCCATTATGACTTGAGTCACTTGTAATTCTGATTCTTCGGAGATTATGATGGTCTAGGATCAAGTCATATACCATCATTGCAAATATATGGGTCTTAAAATGTGTGTGTGCGTGCACTCATGCTCACTCATGGGTGTGGGTGTGTGTAAGGGGAATAGCTTCGGATCCCTAAAAGTACTATCCAATTTCCAAAACGCAGTCTACCTAGCTCTTTCTTCCATTCACTTCTAGGTCTAACTCTCTATTGATCTTAAATGCTTGTCCAATGCACGTACACACATACACACATACACACACACAAAACCTTTGTTTCAAAAGAGTTCTCCTGCAGATAGAGACAGGTATGGTGTGGCAAATGGTAACACTTTCACATTGCTAGGTCACAGTGCTGCACCTAGAGTATGAAATATCTAGGTAGCACAAAGGATAGAGAGTGGACCTGGAATCAGGAAAATCAAAGTTTAAACCCCACCTTAGTTACTTACTGGCTATGTGACCATGGGTCAGTCACTTAGCCTCTATGTGCCTCAGTTTCCTCATCTGTAAAATTGTGATAATAACAGCATCTATCTCCCAGGATTATTGTGAAGCTCACGTAAAATAATTTTTATAAAAATTTTTATACAAAAATAAAAAAAAATTTATTCCAATAATGTGATATGGAACCAAATTAGCTTTTCTGGCTGTCATGTTGTTATTGAGTATGAAGTCCACTAAAAACCATAGTTTGTTTACCCATAAATTGCTTTCTAGTTATAACAAGGCAAAACAAGCAAATAAGCATTTATTAAATGTCTTCAAGGTGCCAGGCACTGTGCTAAATGATAAGGATACAAAGAAATGCAAAAGTAGCCCCATCCTCAAGGAGCTCACAATCTAAAGTGGTGGGGGAGGGGGGAGGAGACAACAAGCAAACAGGTACAAATAAGCTATATATAGGATACATGGTAGATAATCTAACATTAAGGAGGACTGGGAAAGTCTTGGAGAAGGTGGAGTTTTAGTTGAGACTGGAAGGAAGCCAGAATCTCTTTTCACTTATGGAGTTGTCTTTTGAATCCAAATAAAGCCTTTACTTGAATCCTTGTTAAATTTAATCTTCTTGAATTCACCTATCATTGTAATATATAAGGATCTTTTTGGATCCCAGATTTATCATCTACTGCATTATCTGTTTCTAACAGCCTTACGTTACCTAGAGATTTCATAAGTAAGCCGTCTTCTCAAGTCATCGATTAAAATTTTGAACAACATAAAACACTGCAGCACTTTACCAGACACCTCTCTCCAGGTTGTTATTGACCTATTTGGATCAGATTTTTCAACCATTTCTTAACTCATCTAATTAGATTATCATGCAGACAATATTTCTTTATTTTGTCCACAAGGATATCATGGGACATCTTGTCAAACGTCTGGCTGACATCCAGATGTAACATGCCTATAGCTTTCCCCTGATCTAACAATCTAGTAAATCTGCTAAAAAAAGAAATCGAGATGGTTCAGAACTTGTTTCTTGTGAACTCACACGGACTCATCGTGATTCTTTTTTTCCTCTTGGGTGTGCACCAACCTTTAATAATTTGTTTGAGAAGTTTTCCAAGAGTGAATATCAAGCTCACTGACCTATAGTTTGAATTATCTCTGTAGGCAAATCTCAGTGAAGTGAAAACTTACCATCTCCCAATTCTGCCTCATGATTCCTCAAAGATTATTGGCAGCAGCTCCATAAGAATATCTATAGTCAAATGGAATCAACTACTTAATCAATAAGCATTTATTATGTGCTCACTATGTGCCATGTCAAATCAACAAGCATTTATTAAGTGCCCACTGTGTGCCATGTAATGTGATAGGTGCTAAGGGTACAAATACAAAAATAAAACAAAACTTGCATTCTAATAGGGGAGATATTAAGTTCATATGTCAGTATATTGACAATTTTTAAAAAGAGAATAAGTTGGGAGGGAAAGCAGTGACTGTCTTGAGCTCTCTCCCAAAGCTTTCCAAATACCTAAGAAAAATGGCTCTAAACAAATTCTAAAGCATCAGAACCCACAAAAAGACAGAGTGAAACAAATTTCCAGCCAAAGACAGCCTGCATGGTTGATCTGAAAGGTATATTGCTCCGGGCATGGGGAGGAGTGCAGCTCGGTGTGGGTGCCCAGGCCGCAGCTACCCTGAAGCAGGCCTCAGAGGACTGAATCACGGGCAGCTGTGGCAGTTTCCAGACTTCCCAACCCAGGAACACCAAAGACAACATGGAAGGTCATTGGGAAAAGTCTGTGACTGTGGTGAGATAGGAGCTAGGTCTCAGCCACAAGTCTCGAGCTCGGCCCAGGGCTGCAGCTTTTTCCTGAGCTTCAGGCCCACAGACTAAGGGGGAATCCAGTGGCTAATCAGAGGGGATTGCAGGGATCTCTTTGCCAGTGCTGAGGCAGGAATCTCTTGCTTTACCAGTGCTTGGATCTGGGTCACAGTTCTGAGGGGCAGTCCTGGGGCGAGGAGGAATGCTGGTGTGGTGGAGCTTGTTGTGGTGGTGGAGAGAAAACACCTCGCCCCTTATCATACCACCTTGGAAGAACTGAAAATTTACAGGTCCCTAGAAGTACCTCTGAAAACAGCTGTACAAACCCCCGAAGCTTGGGACAGTACACTCTTCACATTGGAAGCAGACTTTTACCTTACTTAACAAAGAGTTTAGAACTCAAGGAATTGGCTGGGATTATGAGTAAGCAGCGCAAAAAGAGTCAGACTATATTATTTTACTTTGGTGATGAAGAAGATCAAAACATACAACCAGAAGAAGACAACAAAGCCAAAGGTCCTACATGCAAAGCCTCCAAGAAAAATATAAATCGGTCCCAGGCCTTGGAAGAGCGCAAAAGGGATTTTGAGAAGCAAGTAAGAGAGGTAGAGGAACAACTGAGAGTGATGCAAGAAAATCATGAAAAACAAGTCAACAGGTTGCTAAAGGAGACCCAAAAGAATACTGAAGAAAATGACATCTTAAAAAATAGCCTAACCCAAATGGCAAAAGAGGTCCAAAAAGCCAATGAGGAGAAGAATGCCCTAAAAAGCAAAATTGGCCAAATGGAAAAGGAAGTCCAAAAGATTACTGAAGAAAATACTTCCTTAAAAATTAGACTAGAGCAATTGGAAGCTAGTGAATTCATGAGAAATAAAGACATTGTAAAACAATCCAAAAGAACGAAAAATTAGAAAACAATGTTGGAAAAACAATTGACCTGGAAAATAGATCCAGGAGAGAGAATTTAAAAATTATTGGACTATCTGAAAGCCATGATCAAAAAAAGAGCCTAGACATCATCTTTCAAGAAATTATCCAGGAAAACTGTCCTAATATTTTAGAACCAGAGGGCAAAATAGAAATGGAAAGAATCCACCGATCTCCTCCTGAAAGAGATCCCCAAAGGAAAACTCCTAGGAATATTGTAGCCAAATTCCAGAGTTCCCAGGTCAAGGAGAAAATATTAGAAGCAGCCAGAAAGAAACAATTCAAGTATTGTGGAAACACAATCAGGATAACACAAGATTTAGCTGCTTCTACATTAAGGGACCACAGGGCATGGAATATAATATTCCAGAGGGCAAAGGAGATAGGCTTACAACCAAGAATCACCTACCCAGCAAAACTTGAGTATAATCCTTCAGGGGAAAAATGGTCATTCAGTGAAATAGAAGACTTTCAAGCATTCTTGATGAAAAGACCAGAGCTGAATAGAAAATTTGATTTTTAAATACAAAACTCAAGTGGAACATGAAGAAGTAAACAGGAAAGAGAAAATCCTAAGAGACTTATTAAGGTTGAACTGTTTACATTCCTGCATGGAAAGATGATATTTATGACTCATGAGACCTTTGTCAGTATTAGGGTAGTCGGAGGGGAAAAATTTTATGTACATATATATAGATATAGATAGATAGATAGAGGGCACAGAGTGAGTTGAAAATGAAGGGGTCATATCTGGAGAATAAAATTAAGGGGTGAGAGAGGAATATACTAGGAGAAGGAGAAAGGGAGAGGTAGAATGGGGTAAATTATCCCACAAAAAAAAAACAGAAAAGAAAAGGCTCTTACAGTGGAGGGGAAACAGGTGAAGGTGAGAGGGAATGAGTGAATCTTATTCTCATAGGATTTGACTTAAGGAGGGAATAACACACACACTCAATTGGGTGTGGAAATCTGTCTTACCCTACAGGAAAATAGGGGGGGGAAGGGGACAAGCAAGTAGGGGGATGATAGAGAGGAGAGAAGATTGAGAAAGGGGCTAATCAGAAGCAAATACTTCTGAGGAGGGACAGGGTCAAAAGAAAGAATAGAATAAATGGGTGGGCAGGATAGGATTAAGGGAAATGGAGTTAGTTTTTCACAGCATGTCTACTATGGAAGTGTTTTGCATAACTGCACATATATAACCTATATTTAGTTGCTTGCCTTTTCAGTGAGGTTGGGTGGGGAGGGAGGAAGGGAGAAAATTTGGAACCCAAAGTTTTAAAAACACATGTTTAAAAAAAATGTTTTCACATGCAACTGGGAAATAAGAAATACAGGAAAAGGGGTACAGAAATCTATCCTGCCCTACAGGAAAGTAGAAGGGGATAAGAGAAGGGAGGGAGAGATAGAAGGGAAGGCAGACTAGGGGAAGGGGTATTTAGAATGCATGCCATCTTGGGATGGGGGGAGGGGTCAGATGGGATGAAAATTTGGAACTCAAAATCTTGTGGAAGTAAATGTTGAAAAAAATACATAAAAATTACAATAAAAAAGAAAATAGAGATAAGGAGATATGTGTGGGAAATGTGATGAATGTTGAAATAAAAAGATTTGGTAACAGAAAAAAAAAGTTCTGTTGAATCTGAAATTTGCAGTATTGTATTTGTAAATTCACTTACTGTAAATTGACAATACAGAATTTGTATATTGACTTAGTTTTAAAATGTAATGTCCATGTTATATGGTATTTTTTGTTTTGTTAAATATTTTCCAATTATATTTTAATCTGAAAAAAAGAGAATAAGTTCTCAAGCAGTTAAATACAACATAGTTTGAGGGGGCCACTGGCAGCTGGGAGGATCAGAAGTGACTTCATATATAAGTTGCTGCATCTTAAAGGAAAAGAGAAATTTAATAAGACAGACGTAAGGAGGGAGTGCATTCTAGGAATGGGACCTCATCAATGAAAAGCTATAGGAATGGAGGATGGATTGTCATGTGTTTAAAAGAGAGAGAAGACTATTTTGAATGGATCACAGAGCAGACAGGATAATGATGCCCAATGAGGCTAAAAATATAGGTTGGGGTCAAGTTGTGAAAGGACTTAAAAGCTTAACAGAGGATTTTCCCCAGAAGAAACAGAGAATAGTTGGATTTTATTAAGTCAAGAAGTGACATGATCAGATCTGTGCTTACAGAAAATGACTTTGGCTGTAATGTGTAGGATCAGCTGGAGTGTGAAAAGACTTGAGGAAGTTAAACTAATTAAGAGTTTGTTGCAATAATCTAGGTGAGAGGTGATCAGGGCCTGAAGTAAGATGGTCACTACGAACAGAAGGGTTTGTATTCAAGAGAAATTGTGGAAGTAGAAGTAGCAACATTTCACACCTGATTGTATATGTGGAATGAAAGAGAAGGAGGTGCTAAGAATAATGCTGAAGTTATGGTGGTGCCTTTGATCGACATACAGAAGTTCTAAAAGGTTTTGGGGACAATAATAAATTCTATTTTGGTCATGTCAAGTTTGAGCTGTCTCTGAGACACCATGCTTGAAATGTCCAATAGGCAATTGGCGATTCGAGACTGAAGCTAAGGAAAGAGATTGGAAATGGAGATATAGATATGTGAGTCACCTGCAAAGCAACTATAATTAAGCCCACGAGAATGCATGAGGCCATCAGGAGACAATACAAAGAGAAGAGGGCATGAGAGAGAGAGAGAGAGCATTAGGAAACATCGAGAGGGTGTTGGAGGTGGCGTGTGTGTGATATGAACCATGAGCCAGATAAGGAGTGGTCAAACAAGTATGAGTTAAACCAGGAGAGAGCAGTCTCATGAAAATCTAGAGAGGAGAGAGCAACCAGAAGATGATGATGAAGAGGGGCGAAGAGGGAGCTCAGAGCAACATGTCTCTTTTAGGTAAAGAAAGAGGGAGTTCTTTAAGTGAGAGGAAGGTGGAAAGGGGAGGTATGCGAAGCATGAGAAGAGAAGAGAAAGTTTGGAATTGTTTTTGTCAGGAGTGGGACAGAGAATTAATTAGGGAGAAATAAAAGATTGTCTTGCTACTGTGTTGGAGGACCCGGTTGAAGTTAGATAATATGAATTTATAGTGTAATCAATTGACCAAAATTGTGTGACTTCCTTCAGCTCCAACACTATGTAAGAAGGAGCAGAAGAGGTGAATAATAGGGGTAATCTAGGGCTGAGGTTTGGCAAGAGATAGGTAGGAATAGGTTAATGGTTGGGGAATTTGAGAGCATAGGACCGTAATGGAGTTAAATTGGTTAACTAAAGAAATAAGAGTGAAAAGCGAGGAAAGTGAGGTCAGAACAGGTTAATAGCCTGAGAAATTACCGATGGCTAGAAGGATTGGGAGTTGAAGAATAGGTCTAAGATGGGTGAGTAATAGAAAGAGATGGAATACCAAGAGTTTGTGATCAAATACAGAGATACGTTAGAATTTTCCATTAAAGAGGCAGAGTGCTTGTGGGTAATGTGGAGATGCTGGGTGAGATCATATTTCTGTGTGGCTGCAGAAGTGAAGGGATTTAAGGAAACTGAAGAATTAGGAGATGAGAGCCTCAACATGTATGTTGAAATCATCTAATATAATGTAGGAATTGGGGGGAAGGGGTGAAGCCTAGAGAGTTGGAATTGGAGGAGGTTGTGATCATCTATGTTTGTTGAAGAATGTGGAATCCTTGTGGGTAATGATGACATTCACTGAGTGACGTGACTGAGGTGAATTGGATGAGTAGGTCATCAGTTGGATGAGTAGAGGGGTCAAGGAAACAAGAGATTGATCTCAAGAGGTTGAGAGAGCATCAGTATAGATATTGAAGTCCTCTAGCATAAAGGCAAGACTTGGGAAAAAAGATAGTTGTCAGGTGCTGAACTCCTTGAGAATAGAGGGATAATGGCTTGGGGGCCAATGTTCAATAGTCAGTATGACCTTGATTGGGTGGAAAATTTTAGTCAGGAGAATTTCAACTGAGGAAAAGTTGCTAAATGAATCTAGTAAAATGGTTTCCTTTTACTGTGGAGATGGGGCAGAATTTCAATGAAGGTACGGGCAGTGTAGAATGTAGTTTGGGAAACAGCGTGGTGTAGTGGAAACAGCACCTGTTTTAAAGTTAGAGGATCTAGGTTCCAATCCCAGCTTTGCCACTTACCATTCAACTTCTCTGTGACTCAGTTTCCTCATCTTTTAAATGAAGAGGATGTACTAAATGTCTAATCTAAATCTAAGGTCTCTTCTAGCTCTCATTCCAGGTCAACTAGGAGGCACAGTGGATAGAGTGCCAAGCCTAGAGTTAGGAAGACTCATCTTCCTGAGTTCAAATCTGACTCCAGACACTTACTATCTATGTGACCCTGGGAAAGTCACTTAACCCTGTTTGCCTCAGTTCCCTCATCTGTAAAATGAACTGGAGAAGGAAAGGGCAAACCGCTCCAGTATCTTTGCCAAGAAAACCCTAGTTGGGGTGACGAAAAGTTGTACACACCTGAACAACAAAAATCTCTCATTCTATGTTGCTAGTTCGTCTAGGCCTCATGACAAACTCATTGAGCATGGATTGGTGCTTTCTTAGCGTGTTCGCACTCATCCTAGTATTTAATTTACTCTTTTACTTCACTTCAGTAGCCATTGGCTTAATCAGGTTTGCTCTATCCTTCTCAGCTTGAAGCCCATTCACCTTTGTGGAGGAAATGGTCTTTCTCACATTGCTCCAGCAGGGGGAGTCTAAGCTTCGTTATGGGCCTGTAACTTATGCAACAGAGGTCTGGAAGCCCTAAGTCCCTGGTGAAAAGGTAGAGACTGAGACGCTGACATAGTCCTGAGTCAGCAAAAGGGATTGACATCTGGGTTCCAACTGACCTCTTCCCTCAGAGGAGGGGACCAAGACTCATTCAGGGATTCTCATTTTCCAGAAAAGGAAATCCCAGAAGCAGCTCAGTTATTCTGGTTGATTTGCTCCTGTCTAATGTCAGCTCCCTGAGCACGGAGCATCCCGTGTTTATGTCTGTGCTCCGAGACAGACTTACCCAGGCTTTTTATTTAGAGAATCTTCAGACTTAATGTCTGGTTCCTCATTAGAGACAGATAATTAGAAAAATCAGTCCCCTCCCGAATTTGTTTTAGTGATCAGACAGGGAATTAACTTTGGGGAGTATGTAAGATACCAGATATGTAGGGCTTTTCTTTCTTTTAAATTGCATCCTCATTTTCCTGGTACCCTGTCCTCTTCCACTGAGTATACACACATATGTGTATGTGTGTATATGTATATATATACAGATATAGGCACACATGTGTGTACATACACACACAATATATGCATATATATGCATATATTTACATATACTTATATTTCTATAATGGAAGAGATCAAAAAGGATCACAGATATTTGTTGATGATTGAACTGAAATATATTACATATGAAATATATTATATATAATACATAATATGATATATCATGTGTTGATAACTGAACTGAAATATATGAGATATTTGAAATATTTTATACATATATTATATGTACATATGATATATATACATATTTCACAAATATCTCATATATTAATATATTATATATGTATAATATAATATATATGTTTCATCCATTTCAGTTCAGTTGTTAACAAATACATCTGCACTTGTTTCTGATCCCTTCCGTTATTGTAAAACCTTAAGGGAAGAAGTGAATTGTGAATTGCTAGAGATGGGAAAATATTAGTTGATGTTCCTTATAACTGAAGAAATTATCCTAGATTTTATCTTGTCTCCTCTTCTCCTAAGACTAAGACTTTTGAAAGACTCCCCCTCAAATACTCAAGTTAAACTTGAAGTTCAGGATCTAGCCCAAATAGCAAAAGGAAAGCCTATATATAGGAGAAGTACTAAGTCAGGAGGAATTCAGCTCACTCACTTCATGTAGCAAGATGACCCAGACCAGGCCTAAAGTTTACTATGGATTCCATGCTTTTGCCCACGTTCCTTTGGCTGAAATGTGGTGGGGGTGAGGGGAGGGAGAGGATGAAACAAAGGAAACCAATTCTTACTTAGAAAGGTGAACATCTCCCTCAACCCATGCTGGAATCCTATATAGTTAATCATGTGATATGATCAGTGCAAAGAAAGGAGTCAGAGAAGTTTATTAATATTAATATTTGTGATGCAAATTAAAACAACCTTGAGATATTATTGTACACCTACCAGATTAGCTAAAATGATAGAAAGGGAAAGTGACAAATGTTGGAGGGGATGTGAAAAAATTGAGACACTAAGTCATTGTTGGTGGAATTGTGAACTATTTCAACCATTTTGGAGAACATTCTGGAATTATACCCAGAGTTATTAAATTACCTATACTTTTTGACCCAGCAATACCACTACTTGGTCTATTTCCAAAGATGATTAAGGAAAAAGGAAAAAAAAACCCATTACCTTCTAAAATGATTATAGCAGCTCTCTTTAGAGTGGCAAAGAACTAGAAATTACAGGGATGCTCATCAATTGGAGAATTGCTGAACAAGTTGTGGTATATGATTTTGATGGAATACTACTGTGCTATAAGAAGTGATGAGCTCAATGATTTTAGGAAAACATGGAAAAACTTGCCAAAATAATGAAGAGTGAAATTAGCAGAACCAAGAGAATACTGTACATAGTAACAATATTGTTTTAAGAATAACTTTGAGTGAATAAGTTACTATGATTATTATAAATAGCCAAATTAACTATAGAAGACATATAAAAACACTATTTACATCCAGAGAAATAGCTAATAAATAGAAGTATGTATAAAACAAGAAAAAAGAAAAAAGAAAGAAAGAAAGGAGAACATTCCAGAGAGCAAGAGAGCCTCCATGAAGCTCTAAGGAGTTCAGAGCACCTAGACACATATACTAACCTCACACTTCAAGCTCTGATTTATCTAAGATGGGAATGAAAGAATTCTCATTCATCCAACCAGCATACATGATTCTGGAATACTAGGAGATGGAGTAGGGAGGAACAGGAAGCTTATAGGATGGAGTCTTACCTTTCTTGATGACAGGTGTTGATATTTACAGATGAGTACACTATCATGTTTCAGTGGGATAAATGGCAAAAAAGAATAGTATTGGGACTGGATGACCTCTAACTCAACATAGAAACACAAATACATTATTCATCCAACAAACACTAATTAGATTATTACTATGCACAAGATGCCAGAGTAACAGAAAGAGGTATGTCATGGCCTCTTCCCTCTAGAAGTTTACAGTGTAGTGTGGGAGATAAAGACATATGCATAAATAACTGGAATATAGGACCGTATTTATAAATAGCATATAAGAGGTATAAACTAAGTGCTTTAGAAGGAAGAGAACACTTTTAGCTAGGGAGATCAGGAAAGGTATGTGGACCTTGGTGAATTGCTTGGATTTTCATAGGTGGAGCTGGGTGAAGTTGGGTGAGTCAGAAGAGGAAAATGGAAGAGAATGACAGAAGATAATTCCAAGGAGAGTGAATGATAGGAACACAAGCAGTGAGTGAGGATAGAAGAGTAGGGAATAAGCATTTGTAGTTACACCATGTGCCAGTCACTATGCTAAGTGCATTTTATAAATCTCATTTGATCCTCATAATAACCCTGGGAGTTTGTGCTATTCAATAACTATAAGACAGGGAATATCCTACAAAAGAATACCCCCCTCAAAAAAAATAAAGTACTTTTGCACAATAACAACACTTAAGAGGAAATAAATGAAAGGGAAATCCCATTCAAAATAATTACAAAATGCATAAAATACTTGGAATTCAAACTACCAAAGGCACAATTAATATATGTACAGATCCAATTATAAAATGTTGCTTAAAGTAATAATGAGGGGTACAGAGCTGAGATGGCAGTGTATAGGCAACAACCCAGCTGAACTCTCCCAATATTCCTCTCCAGACAACTTTAAAATAAATCCTCAAATCAAATTTTAGAGCAGCAGAGCTAGCAAAAGGTCAGAATGAGACATTATCAGTGTGCCTTGGAGGTGACTGGGACATTGGCAGTGGCAGCAGCAGCAGCTTCAGGAGCTCTCAGCCCAGAGAAGTAAAGAGGTCAGATAACTGGTCAGAAAGAGAGTACAGAGGACCTTTTGCTAACACCAGGGCAGCTGGTGCTTTGGCAACCCTTTTGCTCATACTAACTTCTGGGTCACAGTACCAGGACAGAGAGGAGCTCTTGTAGTCAGTCATAGGGGATCAGGGGACCTAGTCACAGTTCCAGGGCCAAGCAGAGTGCTCTCACTTGCAGATGTAGGGGAGCAGGGGCAGGGAGCAGTAGGTAAAGACCAGAGCACAGACCAGGAGACGAGTGACCACACCCCTCCCTGCATGACACCACCTTGGAAACACCAAAAATTTGCAGACTCCCAGAACTTGCTCTGAAAACAGCAGCATGAAAAACCTGAAGCTTGGAACAGTGCTTCCCACTCCTGGTGAGGAAAGTCCAACTGTAATATAAAGTTCCAAGTCAAGAAAGAGGCTAGAAAAATGAACAAACAACAACAACAAAAGAACTTGACCACAAAAATGATACTATTGTGGCAGGGAAGAACAAGACATAAACTCAGAAGAAGACAACAATGTGAAAACAGCTACAGGCAAAGCCTCAAAAATGCTAATTGGATCCAAACCCAACAATAATTCTGGAGAGTTAAGAAAGAGATAAGAGTAGTAGAAGAAAAATTGGGAAAAGAAATAAGAGTGAGGTGAGAAAATTATGAAGAGAAAATTACCAGCTTAATAAAAGGGGCAAAAAAAATACACCCTCCCCCTTAAATAACAGAATTGGCAAAATAGGCACAAAAATTCATTAAAGAAAAGAATTCCTTAAAAAGCAAAATTGGCCACATGGAAAAAGAGGTACAAGAACTCACTGGAGAAAATAATTCCTTTTTAAAATAATATTTTGTTTTTCCCCAATTACAAGTAAAAACAATATTTAAACATTCCTTTTTAAATATATATATATGTGCATATATATACACACATCATATAAGAGATATAAACTCAGTGCTTTAGAAGGAAGAGAATGCTTTTAGCCCGGGAGATCAGGAAAGGCATGTGGAACTTGGTGAATTGCTTGGATTTTCATAGGTGGAGCTGGGTGAAGTTGGGTGAGTCAGAAGACGGAGAAGGAAGAGAATGACAGAAGATAATTCCAAGGAGAGTGAATGATAGGGACACAAGCAATGAGTGAGAGGGGATGGAGCCAAGATGGTGGAATAAGGTAGGAATTCACCTGAACTCTCCTGAATTCACCTCCAAACAACTGTAAAATAATGCTTCAAAATGAATTCTGGAGCAGCAGAACCAACAAAAAGATGTAGTAAAACAGTTTTCCAGCCCAACACAACTTAGATCAATAGGCAAGGTCTATCTTACTCAGGGAAAAAGGAAATGCAGTCCAGTGTAGGCAGTGTCCAGGCAAGCCAGTAGCAGGCTCTGCCCCAGAAAGTGAGTAGGAGGCCCCAAACTTCTGTGTAGGTCAGCATTAAGGCTCCATGACCCCATGGGTCTGTTGCAGCAGGCCAGTTGCACAGCAGGTCAGTGGTGAGGTCTGGAGTCCCTGGAATATCAGGCCAACAGCCAGGCACCAGGTGCAAGAAGCTTGGGAAAGATCCTCTTGCACTCCGGGAGAAGAGCCCAACTTTAAAAGTGACAAAATAGGCTGGAAAAATGATCTAAACCCCCCCCACAAAAAATATAAATGAAAAAAGAACCTGACCATAGACCTGTTACTATGGTGGACAGGGAAGATCAAAATGCAAACTCAGAAGGGGACGACAATGTCAAAAAGTCTACATGCAGAAGCTGTAAAGACAAATGTGAATTGATCTCGGGCCGAAAAAGAACTCCTGAAAGAGTTCAAAATAGATTGTAAAACTCAAAAAAGAGAGGTAGAAGAAAAAATAGGAAAAGAAATGAGAGTGATGCAGAGAATCATGAAAAAAGAGTCAAACAGTTTGGTGAAGGAAGCACAAAAATTGGAAAAAATGTGCAAAAATCACTGAAGAAAACAACTGCTTAAAAAATAGAATTGGCCAAATGGAAAAGGAGGTACAAAAGCTAACTGAAGAAAAGAATGGCTTAAAAATTAGAATTGAGCAAGTGGAAGCTAATGACTCCATGAGACAACAAGCAGCAATAAAACAAAAACAAAAGAATGAAGAAAATATGAAATATTTCATTGGAAAAACAACTGGCCGGAAAATAGATCCAGGAGAGATAATTTAAGAATTATTAGACTACCTGAAAGCCACGATTAAAAAAAAAGACCAGACATCATATTTCAAGAAATTATCAAGGAAAACTTCCCTGATATTCTAGAACCAGCGGGTAAAATAGTAATTGAAAGAATCCACTGATTGCCTCATGAAAGAGATCACAAAATGAAAACTCCAAGGAATATTATAGTCAAATTCCAGAGCTCCTAGGTCAAGGAGAAAATATTGCAAGCAGCCAGAAAAATAAAAAAAACAATCCAAACATCGTGGAGCCACGGGCAGGTGACACAATATTTAGCAGCTTTCACATTAAAGGAACTTGTAATATGATACTCTGGAAGGCAAAGGAAGTAGAATTATAATGAAAAATAACCTACCCAGCAAAACTGAGTATAATCATTCAAAGGGTGAAATGGATATTTAATGAAATGGAAGACTTTCAAGTTTTCCTGATGAAAAGACCAGAGCTGAATAGAAAATTCGACCTTCATACATAAGACTCAAGAAAAGCATAACAAAGTAAAAATAAAAGCATAATCATAAGGGACTCAAAATTAAACTGTTTACATTCTTATGAGATGATACGTGTAACTCCTAAGAACTTTATCATTATTAGGGCCGTTAGAAGGAGTCTATATATACAGAATGCACAGGTATAAGTTGATTATGTTGGGATAATCTCAAAAAAAGTGGAGTGGTGAGAAAGAGGTAAGCACTGAGAGAAGGCAGAAGGGAGAGATAGAATGGGGCAAATTTTCTCACATTAAAGAGGTGCGCAAGGAAGAGCTTTTACAATGGAGAGGAAAATGGGGAGGGGATGGCAGGAAATGCTTGAACCTCAATCAAATCAGAATTGGCTTAAAGAGAGAAGAATACATGAACATACTCAGTTGGGAATAGAAATCTTTCTTACCCAGTAGGGAAATAGGAGGGAAAGGGGATAAGGGATGTGGAGGAGATGATAAAAAAAGGAGGGTAGATTAAGGGAGCCAGGGGTCAGAAGCAAAACAGGCATTTGAGGAGGGACAGAACAAAAAGATAGGGAGAAGAATAAACAGAAGGGCTTAGTGACAGAGGGTCAGTAATCATAATTGTGAATATGAATGGGATGAACTCACCCACAAAACGAGCAAAGAGCAGAATGGACTAAAAAACAGAATCCAATAATATGTTTATGATACACACACTTGAAATAGAAAGACACACAGAGAGTTAAAACAAAAGGCTGGAGCAGACCTTCGGATGAAGCAAAAAAAAAAAAGTTAAAAAAAGGGTAGCAATCATGATCTCAGACAAAGCAAAAGCAAAAATAAATAAAAGAGACAATCAGGGAAAATAAGTTGTGCTAAAAGGTACCATAGACAATGAAGTAATATAAAAAAAATTTAAGGGCAAATTTCCCTGATAAAGACCTCAATTCTTAAACAGATAGGGAATGGAATCAAATTTATAAAAATAAGAGCCATTCCCATAGATAAGAAATCAAAGGATATGAACAGGCAATTTTCAGAAGAAGAAATCAAAGCTATCTATAATCATATGAAAAAATGCTCTAAATCATTATTGATTAGAGAAATGAAAATTAAAACAACTTTGAGGTACTACCTCATACCTATAAAAAATGACAAATACTGGAGGGGATATGGGAAAATAGGTATACTAATAAATTGTTGGTGGACTTGTGAATTAGTCCAATCATTCTGTAGAATAATTTTGAACTATGCCCAAAGGCTATAAAACTGTATATACCTCCTGACCCAGTAATACTGCTACTAGATCTATACCCCAAAGAGATCAAAGAAAAAGGAAATATATGAAAATATTTATAGTAGCTCTTTTTGTGGTGGCAAAGAATTGGAAATTGAAGGGATGCTCACCAATTGGGGAATGGCTGAACAAATTATGGCATAAGATTGCAATGGAATACTGTTGTGCTATGAGAAATGACCAGAGGAGTGGTTTCAGGGAGAAAAAAAAAAACCTGACAAGACCTATATGAGCTGATATACAGTGAAATAAGAAGAACCAGGAAGTCTTTGTACACAGTAACAGGGATGTTGTAATGATGATCGATTATGAAAGACAGCTACTCTGATCAACACAATGATCTAAGACAGTTCCAAAGAGCTTGTGATAAAAACATGCTATCCACCTCTAGGGGGAGAACTAATGAACTCTGGGTGTAAATTGAAGTATAATTTTCTTGCTTTCTTAATTCCTTTTTGCTTTTTTGCAATAGGACAAACATTGAAATGTTTTGCATGATTTCACATGTACAATTGAAATTATACTGCTTGCCTTCTCAGTTGGTGGAGGAGAGGGTATGAAGAGAGGGAGAGAATTTGGAATTCAAAATTTAAAAATAAAAGAATGTTAAAAATGAATAAATAATAAATTTTAAAAATATTTTAAAAAAGAAATAAAGAACAATGTAAATAGGTGGAAGAATATTTAGTGCTCAGGATTAAGGCCTTGCTAATATAGTAAAAATGATAATGCTACCAAAGTTAATTAACAAATCCAATGCTAGGTCAATCAGAACTAGATAATATATAATAAATAATATAAATAAATACATAATATAAATATTGTATATTTATATTTCATTGTATAATATAAAATATAAATATATTTAATAAATAGATGTAAGTATATAAAATATTTAATACATAAATAAAAATAAAATTCATTTAAGGAACAAAAGATCTAGAATATCAAGGAAAATAATGAGAAAAGGTTGAAATGAAGGGACAATAGCACTTTCATAAGAAATTTTGTTATAAAGCAGCAATCATCAAAACTATTTGGTACTGGTTAAAAAAAATAGAAAAGTAAATCAATGGAATCACCCATATAAGAGAGAGAATCAGAAATAATAAAACTGAATAATCCAGTGTTTAACAAACTAGAAAATATATAATATTTTTGAATAAATTCTCTATTTGATAAGAACTTCTGGGAAAACTGAGAAACAGTCTGGCAGAAATTAGCTCAAGCCATTATCATACGCCATATGCTACAATAAATTCAAAATGGATTCATGATATGAATATTAAAGATCATATCATAAAAAATTAGGGAAGAAGCAGCTATGAATAGGAGATAAATTCTTAAAGAAACAAGGCGCAGTTACAGAAGATTAAAGCTAATTCTGATTGCATGAAATTGAAAGGTTTTTGTGCCCACAAAATTAATGTACCTAGGATCAGGGGAAGCAGTCAACTGGGAAAAAAACGTATCAAGTATCTTCGATGAGGGTTTGGAATCTAAGAATGTAGACAGCTAGCAAATACACTAGACCAAAAGCCATTCATCAGTTGGTCAGAAGATAGGAACAAACAACCATTCAAACGGATGCTTCAAGTTACTAACGATAAGGAAAATGCAAATCAAGACGATCCTGAATTTTCACCTCATACTCAGTAAATTGGCCAAGATTTCAAAAGATGGGAAGAGTCAGTGTTGGGAGGGCTGTAAAAAGATAGGCGTACTAATGTATTGTTGTGGAAGCTGTGAATTGGTACAACCATTGTGTAAAGCAATTTGGAATTACACAAATAAAGTAAATGAGATTTCTATACCTTTTGACCAAGCTAGTTCACTGCTATCAATAAGGGTACCACCAACCTCCCATTCTTCCTGGCTTGCGATTTAGGTGTCATCCTTGACTTTTCATTCTCTCTCACCATCCATATCCAACCTTTTGCCAAGGCCTGTTGATTTTACTTTGGTAATATCTCTTCTCTGACACTGCCCCTATTTTGGTGCAGGCCCTCATCATCTTATGCACGGAGTATTTTGCTAAGTGTGCTGGTTGGTCTGCCTGCCACAAGGGCCTCCCCACTCCAGTCCATCCTCCACTCAGCTGTCAAAATGATTTTCCTAAATTAGTACAAATCTGCCCATGTCACCCTCCTCCCCATGTCACCCTCCTCCCCATTCAATCAACCCCAGGATCAAATATAAAATCCTCTATATGGAATCCAAAGCCCTCCATAATCTCTCCCTCCTAACACCATCCCACAATTTACCACTCTTTTTTATACCTTATACATCTCCACATAATGTATGGTGCACTAATAGCAGTCTGCTTGTTGTTCCTCGGATAAGACGTTCTATCTCCCAATTATCAGTTTTAACCATTAATGATTGAAGACAGCCTAAGAACTATGTCATTCTTAGTATCTTTGGTCCCCTTTTCTACTACATCAGTATCTCTGTTGAAGGGGAAGGAAGATACATAGGACTATTACTAATATAGAGTTGGAAAAGCTGGAGAAAATATACTTCAACCTTTTTATACAGTTATTAAATAGCAGAGCCCAGATCCTCTGTCTCCAAATTCATCTAGTATTCCTGTCGCTAAATCATGATGCCAGGATCATTCGACATTTTTGTCCATTTCAATGATCATTGTGGCTAAAGTAACTCATCACTTGGTGGTCAACTGTCAAAGACAAAAGAGTCCTTGAGAGTTCCATACTGTGACAGTGTATAAGAGGACTTTGATACTAATTTTGACAACATAGGCTTACATCTCTTGGAAAATTTCCCACCACTATTTCAGACAGAATTCTGACATTTTGCCATCTACAAACATTGATCACTCATCCTTCGGCACTACACTCAATGCCTGCTCCAAAATTACTCTTTTCAGAGCTACACAACTTTAAATAATGAAAGTGCTAATGTATTTCATGTACATCTAGATAATTTATGGTCATATTTTAACATCAAAAATATAAGCATCTCATATTAATATAAAAGATAATTTCTGCTTAAAATCTTAGCTTTTACCCTGTTAACTAAAGGAACATATTCTAGATTATAACGGATGAAAACATTACTTGGAATTGTTATTCCTGACCTTTTCTTAGAAGATAAGGTCCAAGATTTCTTTTCAGTTACCATAGGTCCCAAACCATGTTAATTCTACAATTGGCTGTTTGATCATTGTGAGTACACATTACAGATCCTCCCTTGGGGGCTAATTCATTGGTTCAGAAGAGAGCAAATAATGTTGCACTGCCCTGATGCAGAATTTTTAATTAATTTTCCTGCATAGAAAATGGAAGGCCAGACAAAAAGGGAAATTTTGACAGCAGGTTTTTTACTGATTGGTAGCAACAACTGTGACTAAATCTTTGGTGCTAGAAAAACTTCAAATGCAAATATTAAGCCATTTTTGTGGGGTAGAGGAAGGGAGAGGGAAATTGGTTTGCCCAGGATTAAGGTACAATGGCCACTCATGGCCCAATCCCAATGCCAATCAGCTGGGAAGTTTTAATCTGCTCCATTTTTTTCTGATATAGATAGGTTCACCCTTTTGGCAGCCTGGTAGTCCTACCAGCCCCAAAGGTTCACCACATTGGTGCTGGACTGGGTGCAGATGCCTGACTGGCTTTAGCTCACATCAGCTCAGGACTGGTGAGCTCAAGTGATCCATCAGCCTCAGCCTCCTCAGCAGCAGGGACTTACAGGTGCACTACCACACCTGGTGAGTCATTCTAGTTAATTCAATAAAAGTTTGTATTAAGTGCCAACTTTGTGCAGGGTACCATGCTAGGCATTGAGCGTACAATAACAAAAACAAAACACTTGCTACCTTCCTCATCTTTCTACGCCGCTAAGCTAAGCCCCAAACTTTTACTTAAACCTCATGGTGAAATACTTCACTGCACCATTCCGATGAGCTACTTAAGTCTACTAGACCCCTAGAAACCTTATACTTTGTGAGATCTTACCTAAGTTTCCATTCTTCACACTTCAAATACAGCTCAGTTATTATTCTGGGGTTATTTCCTCCTTAGATAGTTTCCTATTTCACTATAAAATGCAAGGCTAGAGAGTTAGGCACCCACATTTCATGATCAAGTTTACTGTCAGAGTTGTTTCTTTGAATTTTCCCTGTTTAATCCTCAGCCTCTATAGCAAGCTCCTTAGAACATGCTGGGCTCACAATCTATTTGGGGATGGTGGTGATGGTGGTAGCTGTGGTGTAGTTTGGAGTTTTTGGCTCTATTTTCCATTGCTGTTGGCTCTCTCCAAGAAAAATAATATTCTGGGATAGTACTGGTGCTAAGTATACTTATGGTTATAGTGGGAGTAGGTTTTAGGAGAACAGAGAAAACTATCAACTTGCAAGACTAAATGAGTTACTGTGTATTTGCAGAAAGCTCTTAAAATCCATCCAGTGGGGTTAAATGGGGTTGAAATGTCTTCTTGTAAAGACCATTTTTTTAGTGGAAGGAGGGTTAACTATAGAGAAATATTGCCCTCTATGAAGAAATACCTAGTCCTTGCTCTGGGAGGGCATGACTATCTTCTTCGTGTTCTTGTAATAGCAGTAAAGTCTGAGTGGTTGGCCTGGGGAGATGTTTTCTAGGAACTCATCAGTAGCCTATTCTGTTCCTCTGTCAAGCCCGGTCCCTGGAACTATCTGAATAATCACTCTAAGTGGAGCGTAAAGTTTAAATCCTGATTCATGAGTTGTGATGGAGTCCTTCAAAGTTATTACGGTAGGTCTGCAAGTCTCTAAAAAAGCAAATGTAGCTTTCTAAAGGCTGAATAAATAATATGTACTACTAATTTGCAAACGATGTAGCTTCTGTTACAATTAATAATATACAGATTCAATTAAAAGCCATATTAACTTGGTAAAATTTTTGTCACTATCTATCTTTTCAGCCAATAGTACGACTACTATCATGCCTGCTCATGAACTGTCTGGTCATGCTATCAGGCAGGGGAAATGTTTTTTAATATCAATCAACAAGCATTTATTAAACATCTACTACGTGCTAGATTTTGGGATATAAAGAAAAACATGAAACAGACTCTGCCCTCAAAGAGCTTGGGATTTCTAGTGTGAGAGATGCCTTCCCCAATGAATATCTTGCCATTCACATTAGCTAGGTGGCATAGTAGATAGAGTGTAGGGCTTGGACTCAGAAAGACCTGAGTTCAAATTTGACCTCAGATATTTACTAGATGTGTGGCCTCTGTTTGCCTAAGTTTTTTTTTTTTTCATCTAAAAAAGAGGTATAATAATAGCTTACAGGGTTGTTGTGAGGATCAAAGAGAGAATAATTATAAGGTGCTTAGCACAGTGCCTGGCATGTAGTAGGTGCCATATAAATGCTTATTTATTTCCATTTCTCTCTCTCATAATGGAGAAGAATGCAATATATAACATATTGCTGTTTATGTTTAAGAAACAAGAAGCAAACATTTATTAAGCACTTACTATGGCTAGGTGGCACAGTGGACAAAGCGCTGAGCCTGGAGTCGTGAAAGTCAGGAAGACCTGAGTTCAAATCCAGCCTCAGACAATTATTAGCTCTGTGAATCTGGGCTGGTCATTTGCAACAGCTGGGTGGATCAGCAAATAGAGCACTGGGCCTGGAATCAGGAAGACCTGAGTTCAAATCTGGTCTTAGATACTTGTTGGCTGTGTGACCCTGGGCAAGTCACTTAACCTCTATTGGCCTTAATCCTCTGAAAATGGAAATGACAAACCACTCTAGCATCTTTGTCAAGAAAATGCCATAATGGTGCCATGAAGAGTCAGGCATGACTGAACAACAACAAATGTCCTGCACACTGTGCTAAGCCCTGGGGATAAAAATAAAGGTCTGGAATGTCCTTCCCCTCTACTTTACCTTATGAATCTTCTCACAGCTCTTCAAGTTCTAATTCAAATCCTAGGTGGCACAGTGAATAGAGGGTTGGGTCTGAAGTCGTGTAATATCCACTTCAAAACTGATCTCAGACACTTCCTAGCTGCATGATCCTGGGAAAGTCACTTAACCTCTGTTTGCCTCAGTTTCCTCAACTGCAAAAATAGGAAAAATAATACAGGGTTGTTGTTTTCTTCAGTATTTTTTTGGGTCTCCTTTAGCAAGCTGTTAACTTGTTTTTTTCATGAATTTTTTTTTTTTTTAGTGAGGCAATAGGGGTTAAATGACTTGCCCAAGGTCACATAGCTACTACGTGTCAAGTGTTTGGTCTGAGGCCAGATTTGAACTCAGGTCCTCCTGACTTCAGGGCCAGTGCTCTATCCACTGCGCCACCTAGCTGCCCCTACGCCACCTAGCTGCCCCATGAATTTCTTGCATCACTCTCATTTCTCTTCCCAGTTTTTCCTCTACTTCTCTTATTTGCTTCTCAAAGTCCTTTTTGGAGCTCTTCTAAAGCCTGAGACTGATTCATATTTTTCTTGGAGGCTTTGGATGTAGGAGCTTTGACTTTGTTGTCTTCTTCTGGTTGTATGTTTTGATGTTCTTTGTCACCAAAAAAAGATTCTATGGTCTGAGGTTTTTTGCACTGTTTGCTTATGATCCTAGCCAGTTACTTGAGTTTTAAACTCTTTGTAAAGGTAAGGGTCTGCTTCCAGTGTGGAGAATGTACTGTCCCAAGCTTCAGGGGTTTGTACAGCTATTTTCAGAGATACTTCTAGGGACTTGAAAATTTTCAGTTCTTCCAAGGGGGTATGATCAAGGGCAAGGGGTTTACTCCTTTCCTGGCCTGTGCTCTGGTCTTGGAACTGTGAGGAGGATTCCCTCTTCATTGCCACCGCAAGCTCCACCATGCCAGTGCTCCTCCTCACTCCAGGACTGCCACCCAGAACTGTGACCCAGATCCAGGCAAGGGCAAAGCAAGAGATTCCTGCCTCAGCACCAGCAAAGAGATTGCTGCAGTCCCCCTCTCAACAGCCACTCAATTCCCCCTCAGTCTGTGGGTCAGAAGCTCCTGAAGCAGCTGCTGCCCCAGGGCTGTGCCAGGATTGGGATTGGGACCAAGCTTCTCTCTTACCCCTTTCCTACTGACCTTCTAAGTTGTCTTTGGCATTTGTGGGATGAGAAGTCTGGAAACTGCCACATCTGCCCGTGATTCAGACCTCTGAGGCCTGCTCCAGGTTCACTGCGGCCTGGTCTTTGCCTGCGCCCACGATGAACTGTACTTTTCTCCCAGCCTGGCACGATATACCTTTCTGATCAACCATCCAGATTGTCTTGGGCTGGAAATTTGTTTCCCTCTGTCTTTTTGTGGGTTCTGCTGCTCTAGAATTTGTTTAGAGCCATTTTTTTAGGTATTTGGAGGGCTTTGGGAAAGAGCTCAAGCAAGTCACTGCTTTTACTCCACCATCTTGGCTCCACCTCCCAGCACAGGGTTGTTGTAAGGATTGACAGAGGTAATATTTGTAAAATGTTTGACACATAGTAGGCACTATCTACCTGCTTATTCCCTCTCTTCCTTCTCTATAACTTGCAGTCAAATTACAGCTTGAGGTATATGCTGATTAAATGTTTCCTATAGGATTTATCTTCCCCAAAAGATAATAGAACTTACATTAGATATATAAAGCACCAATAAAATTATATGTAGTAATTACAACCTACAACCCTTATATCCAAGATATTTTTTAAAAAAATCAAATCCCAAAGTCTTATACCCATTGATTGGTCTTAAAGATTTTATAATTAATAAATAAGTATTTATTATTTGTCACACATATGGTGAATTAAGCTATTATGGAATTGAATGATTCCAGAAGTAATGGTGGTATTGATTTTATTATAGTTCCCAGGGCAAGGGGTTGAAAGTGAGTTGTGATGGCAGGGGAGATGGTGTAGGTGGATGGTGGAAGGGATGTGGAGCATGCTGTGACTGGGGTGGGGTAGATATTAGTAGGCTGTGTGATTCTGTACTCAGCAATCAGGACAGTTTTTATCTTAGGGTAGGAGCTCCAAAATTAAGTGAATTAACTTCCCAGGGCATGGTTTCTGGGGATCTAGTGATGGTGAAAGGATAGGATAGATGACTGGAAGATGGTGCAAGTAAATGGTTGGATGGGAAGTGTAGCATGGTTTAGTTGGGGGCTGGCTAAAAATAGAGGGCAATGTCAGTTTGCATTCTCTCACTCACCAGTCAGGGCTACTCAGGCTCCAGGGCAAGAGTTCCAAAGCAAAGTGGATTAATTCTCTTAAGGCATGATCTCTGAAGGTCCAGTGGCCTGAAAGTTCCTGTAGCAAGCCAGATGGCAAGACAACTGGACTGGACGACCGTACATTTGTGGAGTTTAAATCAGCACATTTGTTGCTGCCACATTTTTTTGTTTTTGTTTTTGTTTCCACTTAATAGTATTTTTTTTCCCAATTACTTATAAAATAGTTTTCAACATTCACTTTCATAATATTTTGAGTTCCAAATTTTTTTCTCCCTCCCTCCACTCCTCCCTTACCAAGATGGCATGCAATCTGATATAGGCTATACGTGTATAATCATATTAAACATATTTCCACATTAGTCATGTTGTGAAAGAAGAATCAGAAGAAAAGGGAAAAACCATGAGGAAGAAAAAAAAAGTAGTAAGCTTCGATCTACATTCAGACTCCATAGTTCTTGTGGATAGCATTTTCCATCATGAGTCTTTTGGAATTGTCTTAGATCATTGTGTTGCTGAGAAGAGCTAAGTCTATCAAAGTTGGTCATTGCTGCTGCCACATTTTTAAACTAGGTTAAATAACACAGCAAAACAGATTTTTTTTTTCAGTCTCCCGGTGTAAATCTGACTTTTTCTATCTCTCCTCTCCTTCACCGAAATCGTAACTTCAACACTCTATAATTCATAGGTTTCTTGATTCAAAGAGCTTAATAATACTATTATCCCATCCCTATTAGTCTCACAAATTTAGAGACTGAGGGGACAACTAATCCTTTAATAGCTGAGGAAACAGGCTCAGAAAGGTTAAACAACTCACCCAGGTTATCTGTGTAGTCAATGGCAGGATCACCATTCAAAGCCAGGTCATAGGATTACAGCACTATAATTAGAAGGGCCTTCAGAAGCCACCTAGCCCAATCCCTTCATTTCACAAACGGAGAAAACGAGGCTCAGGCATTCCCAAGTTCACACCGGTGATCGATTTTTGGCAGACCTAGTATTTGAACTTAAATTTTCTGAATCAAAATCCAACATTCTTTTCAAAGTATAAAGAGGTGATTTTTTTTAAAGACATTCTAATATCCAGGTCCAACTGTGCTGGAGAAATGCGCATTCTGGGCAGAAATGTAATTTGTTGTTCCGTCATTTTGGGTCATGCCAGTCTCTTCATGATCCTATTTGGGCATTTCATGGCAAAGATACTGGAGTGGTTTGCTATTCCTTCTTCAATTCATTTTACAAATGAGGAAACTGAGGTAAACAGAGTTAAGTGACTTCCTCAAGGTCACACAGCTAGTAAGTGTCTGAGGTCAGATTTGAACCCAGGAAGACGAGTCCTCTTGACTCCAGGCCCAGTGCTGTACCACCCAAGGGCCCGAGAAATGTAAAACAAGCATTCCTAACATTAACATACATAACTTATGCTCCAGGCCCCTGGAAGACTCAGGCTCAACAGATGGGGTGCTATCCAGGGGGCCTGACCACAAAAGGTGTATTTCTCTTCCTTTGGCTGAATTACCCCCAATTGGATTAATTCATTGATGTCTACTTAGGTATAATTCATGAGAAATTTGTTAAAATTGTATCTTATTCTAGTCCCCCTTACCATTCCCCTCTCCTTCTAGTCAGTATAGTAACTATATAAGTACCTGGTTTAAAGGGGCAATAGCAGGAAATAAGATTGGAAAGGGGAACCTGGAAGTCACATACAAATCATCCCAAAGATCAAAGGAGCATAATTTACATATTGTATCATATATTAACCAAAATTCACATCCTGACAATATGTGCTGAATCAGGGGAAGCCATCTAGGGTGATGCTGGTCAGGGTTTATGGTCCTATTATATGTAAATTCAAGACAAATTCTAGCCATCTACAGTTCTAGACCAGCAGGATGTCAAAAAGGTGCTGACAACTTTGAGAAGATGACTTTGAAGTTTTACTGATAATTTTAAGATGATTTGGAGATGTTAAGGAACTAACCCCAAGGTGGCACAGGTAGGAGTTGGTCTGTCCCTGCTTGCCCCTCCACTCAGCACTCTCCATTTCCATCAGGTCCATGATGCTGAGTGCTCCCAACTTTAATCTATGATTAAATGAGTGATAATCTCCGCCCCTTTCCCTCTCTATCCCTTCTCCATGCTACCTGTCTTCCTTCACCATTCCATCCTTCATTCCCATACTGGCATCTCCCTCTGTAGCACTTTCCACTGCTTGTCCCTGCCTTTGTGGGCTTTTTTCCCTCATACCCATTGTGTTTAATTAAAGTATGATTGCTGCCTCATTTCCCACTGCCCATCATGGTTTTTCCTGGCAAGTACCCAAAGAACCACCCCTATGTCATAGTTTTGTAAATTAGTTATCAATTTGTTAAATATATGCAAAAAGACTCCCATGAAAGTATTTGCCACTTATCAGGTAATATGGAGGGTCTTATAAAGTTCTCCACAGAATTTCTCTATCTTTTCATCCTCAGCAACTTGTTCATTCCTTTCAGTTATGTCTGACTCTTTGGGACCCCATTTGGGGTTTTATTGGCAAAGATACTGGAGTGGTTTGCCATTTCCTTCTTCAGCTCATTTCACGGGTGAGAAAACTGAGGCAAACAGGGTTGAGTTGCCCAGGATCAGACAGCTAGCAAGTGTCTGAGGCCAGATTTGAAGTCAGGTCTTCCTGACTCCAGGTCCATGCTCTATCCACTGTACTACTAGTCGCCCCAAAATAACAACACACTCTGAACTCCAACCTCTTGACCCCTGAATTTTCTCCCAGGTCATTTCCCCTGCACTAGCCACTCTCTCCTCTTCTCTCTATCTTGACTCCTTGGTAAATCAATTCACTTCTACACCATCATTTTCTCTTGCATCCCTAGGCCCATTAATTGTAACAGATTATTCCCAGTCAAACCTCAGCCTTGGATGACCCCCACCATTCATCACCACCATGCCTACACATGTGCTGCTAAATGAAGGTGGAGAAAATCATGTAACTCTTCTGACCAGGTGCACTACAAATTTATGTTAATAACCTCAACTGGGCCCTCACCGCTGCTGGGTAATCCCACCATACCTCCCTTATCAACCCATTATCCCACTCTGCATGGCAAATCTTCCAGATCTTCTTAAGCCTCCCATAGCTCCCCCTCACTCCTGTCTTTCAGCTGAGAAACTTGCCTCATATTTTACAGAAATTATTGAGGTCATTCACTCCTTCTTCTTTCCTTTTCCTAATCTTCTATCACCCAGATGCCTTCAACCACTATCTTCTCCCGGTCTCACATGAAGAAGTGACCTTACTCCTTACCAAGGCTAACCCCTTTCCTTGTTCAAGCAATCCCATTCCATATTCTCCAATAGATTCCTCTCCCTGTGATCCCCCTTCTTTCTCTTATTTTTAATCTTTCCCTCTCTACTGTCTCATTTCCAGCTGCCTACAAGTATTCCATATTTCTCCTATCCTGAAAAAAACCCTTCATTTGCTCTTTCCATCCATGCTATCATCCTATATCTCTTCTGCCTTTTGTAGCTAAACTACTTGAAAAGGCTGTCTACAAAAGGTGCCTTCACTTTCCCTTCTATCACTCTCTTCTTAACTCCTTACAATATGCCTTCTGACCTTATCATTTTATCAAAACTATCTCCAAGGTTATTAGTGATTTCTTAGTTGCCAAATTCAATGGCCTTTTTTCAATCTGCATTCTTCTTGACCTCTCTGCAGCCTTTGGCACTGTTGATCTCTCTCTCTCTCTTTATATATATATATATGTATATATATATGTATGTATATATATATGTATGTGTATATATATATATATATATATATATATATTCTTCTTTTTCCTCAACATGTACTCTTCAATCTAGTGACATCGGCCTTCTAGCTGTTCTATGAACAAAACATTCCATCTCTTGGCTCCTGGCTCTGGATGACTCCAATGTCTGGAAAGTTCTTCCTCCTCTATTCTGACTATTAACTTTCCTGGTTTCCTTTAAGTTCCAACTAATATCCCACCTTCTACAGGAAGCCTTCCCTAACTCCCCTTAATTCCAGTGATTTTCTTCTTTTAGTTATTTCCTATTTATCCGGTATATATTTTGCTTTGTATTTGTTTGTATGTTGTCAAACATGCATTAGATTGTAAACTCCTTGAGGGCAGGGACTGCCTTTTGTATCTTATTGTATCCTCAATGCATAGCACAGTGTCTGGCACATAGTAGGCACTTAATAAATGTTTATTGATTGATTGATTGATTGATACTTGGTGATTTCAGTGCAAAAGTGGGAAAAGATGAGGATGGGGAAAAGTATTTGGGAAAGCCTGGTTTAGGAAGAGGAATAAAAGATTCTTGTAGATTACACATATGCCTCATACCTTTAAATCATGAATACTATAAGAAAATAATTGGTAGGCACTGGTCTTGGTGAACAGCAATTATTATAATAAACTATAATAATAAATTATAATAAAAGATAAAATGAATTCTATTTTAACAGGTGGAAAAAGACTTATTATTTATATGGGAGTTATCCCTGAATCAGCTAATTTGGTTAATGGCCTATAGTATATAGTATCGGTCCATCCAGGCCTGCTCAAAATTTCATTTATCCCTCTGACACAGAGATCCCTTTGAGGGCTTCCTGCATGTTGGAAGGAGTTAAACATTTAGGTGGTATTGCAGATTAAAGGAAAGAAAGGCCCTTTCCAGGCAGAGATGCTATCAGACAGAAGGCATAGGACATTAAGTTCAGAATCAGATGGCCTATTTCCTTTAAGGTGGGCAACAGCACAGAAATCATCTGAGTTCTACTTGGTTGAGAATAGTTGAGGTGTAGGCCTGTCCATACATCCACCAGGGAAAGGAGAACAAAAGAATTATCTGGGAAGTTTGGAAAGATCCCAAGAAGCACAAACTGATTCTTTCTGGAAAAAAAAAACCCCTCACATGTCCTCTCATCTCTTTTTCCACAAATCTCTCCCTGCCGTCCTAAGAGTCTTTTTTTCTATGTGAAAACACTGAGTCATGTGAGGTGCAGAGACTTCCCCACCTTAATCACAGTAATGGAACAAAGAATGGATCTCTGGAGACCTGGCTCCCAGTTCTGCTAGCATCAGACCCCATTCTATCTCCTCACAGGTCTATCTCCCTAGTAAGTGGGGAGTATGTTGTGAAGATTCCCCTGTGGCCAGCCACCAAGGATGCCCAACTCCCATAAAGGTTCTCATTGGTTACCAGTCAGACAACAAGCATTTATTAAGCCCTTACTAGGTTCTAGGCACTGTGCTAAGCACTGGGGATAAAGGCCTAGAATGCCCTCACCATCCACTCTATCTCATGAATCTCTTCACAATTCAAGTTCTAATTCAAATCCTCCTGATAATAGCTAGGTAGGTGGTGCAATGAGTACAATGCTGGGTCTGGAGTCAGGAAGACCTGAGTTCAAATTCTGGCCTCAGACACTAGTTGTGCAACCTTGGGCAAGTCACTTAACATCTGTCTGCCTCCATTTCCTCAACTGTAAAATGGGGATGATGATAGCATCTACCTCTCAGGCTGTGAGGATCAAATGAGATATTTGTAAAGTACTTACTACAGTGCCTAGCACACAGTAGGGGCTTCATAAATGCTTATTTCCTACCTTCATTCTTGCCACATGGAATCTTCCTGGATCCCAATGTGATCTTGTCCTCATTGTGAGCTTTCCCTAAGGGGCACAATAGTTATAGGAATATCACTGAGGGTTGGGTCACCTGACTTCTAGTCTCTGCTCAACCACTGATGTGATATACAACCTCGGGAAAAGTCATTTAATATCTCTCAGCTAGACTTCATAATCTCCACAGTCCTTTCCAACTTTGCATAGATAGAGTGAAAGCTTCTTGAAGACAGTGATTGAATTTCACATTTCTGTATCCCTCACATGACATGACTATTTGTGGCCGTCCGGTGGTAGAGCGTTCTGAGCTTGTATTGGTCTGATCAGCCACAGTTGGACACACTGAAACTTGACTCTAGCAGCTATAGTGACGTCATTTTGGTTTTCTTTGAAAATGAAGGACAGCAACCAGTAACCTGTATCCCTCACAGAATTTAGTACAGTGCTAGGCACAAAAGAAATGCTCAATAAATACTTATTGATGGATTAATTGTTTGCTCATTTCTTTCCATGCCTAGAGCAGAACTAGGTGCCTAAGGGGACAGACAACTGGGATACCTTATGGTTTTGTTGGTGAGGGACCCTTGGGAAGAAGATGGAAGTGGGGATATGGAAGGTTTATAGAGTGCACTTTTGTTGACTCACTCTCCACCCACTCCTTTCCCCTGTCCCAATTGGTTGCTGCCTGCAACCCAGGATTCTATAAAATTAAGAGGCTCTGGGAAATACAAGAGTTTTCCTCTTGTCACTCTATCTTTGAGCTCCTCTCCAGGCTCAGAAGTCAGGAACCAGTCAAGGACTAAGATGGACAAAGTGTTCCTGCTTGGCGTCTCTCTGCTCTACCTCTTGGGAGGTGAGTCCTGGGACAGAATGTTGGGGATCTAGCAATCAGTTTTCTCCTATTTCTCCCCCAAAGTTCATTCTAAATATCAGAGTAAGGATAATACAAAAACAGCACCTCCTCTTTTTCCCTCAACCTCCTTCCCTTCTCCATGGAATCCCTAGGTTTTTTTCTCCATCTCTCACCATAAATAGCTCCTTCTGGGGGTCCAAGACAACAAGAAGTTGGGGTGGTGGGGGGAGCAGGGAGGAAGAAGAGACAACAGGAGTTAGGCAATTAAAGGAAATAATGTAATATCATCTCTGTTACCTCCAAGATGGGGAACCAGGGCTCTTCGGTCCAAGAGGAGATCCACTTCTTATTTGCAATGTCTGCAACAGATATGTATATACCCGATGTTTGGTGAATGAGAGTACATGTTCTACGAGTGAATTCATGGGATGCCGAACCCAGGTTCACTACCAAGTAAAGAATGAAAGTAAGGAAATCAGAGTACTAGCTTGAGCTGCCTCTGATTTGGCATACTCAGGCTGTGTGTGTGTGTATGTGTGTGTGTGTGTGTGTGTGTGTGTGTGTGTGTATGGGGGGTGGTGTTACAGTGGGTATGGGGGTGGGGAATGGTGTTGACTTGCTTAACTGATTTTTGTTCCCTTAGGGACGGGGACAATCATAATAGTGTCTACTTCAACTTTCAGAGTTTCCTTATTCTCATTGTATAGATATAATCAGAGAGATTAAAGTGATTTATCTGAAATCCTACAGCTAGTATATGAAAGAGCAGGAACTTGAACTCAGTTGTTTTGACTCTAGGTCCACTGTTCTTTCCAGTCCACCACACTAAGAGGAACCATATGTACTTTTCTTGTCCTGAGGACTACAGACTTGGGGTAGGGGGGTGGAGATAGTGAAGGGGAGTAGGGGAGAGGAAGGGGACAGCAGCTCAGCAGGTGGGGTATTCTATAAGTTACGAATAGCAGGAGTAAGGGGCTGGGCTTGAATTCCCCTTTCCAGTTTATGGGCTGACTTTGGGGAAGCCTTTTCAAAGCTGACCCTTTCTCCTTTCTCAGAATGGCTCTATTCTCATACTTCAATGGACTGTGCTAAGAACTGCAAGAGAAGTTACAGGAAAATGCATATCAAGGCAGTTTTCACATTTTGCTGTGATGATAAGGACAGATGTAACTGGCCTTATACACCAATGATAAGACCTCTTTAGTAGCTTTGCACCCTCTGCCCTCTCATTCCCTTCACCACTCCAACATGGTGCCTTCCTAAAGTCCTAATGACTCCCCCTTGACCCATTAGCCCCATGATTGGGGGGTGGGTGGGATATTCTGAAGAGTTAAATGGAAGAACATCATCCTTATAAATTTGATCATTACCTTATTTGATGTTAACATTGCCCTTTAACTTCCAAATAAAGTTTTCTTTAACTCAACCATATTTCTGTTTATTTAATATGAAAAATGTATTTTTACTTATGACTAAGCAAGGAGAGCTCTGGATTACCTTGATACCCCAGAGGTCAGACTGACAGTTGCCAAACAGATGTGGGGCATGGGATATTAGAAAGAAAAAGATACTTCTAACAGGGCTGAGTCTGGTATTAGGTTGTTAGTGCTAGCCCTTCTCCTGTCTGTGAATCATTACTTCATGGAGCCTTTAGGTGATTACAGGACAAACAGGAGATGTGGTCTTGAAAAGTCCTAGAGAATACGGATACTAGAGAGGTGAAGAGATTATAAGAGATAATAAACATATGCTTTGTCATTGTTATTACCCAGTCCTCTGTACGACTTGTACAAGATCCAGTTTCCCTTGCTAAGTTGTACCTGTCCCTACACCACCACCACCACCTACTGGGTTAAGCCCACAGTGTGATATGGGGAGAGATTGGAGATGGGAATGGCACATCAGCTCACTGGGAGATGGTATCCTCAGGGATGGATAATGAGTTGTTCCTTCTAAAGCTCCAAATGATACCAGTTGAGCAGTCAGTGAGGTGGACAGAACAGCATGGGGCAGTATGCAGTCCCACAGAAATTGACAGTGGGGGGTGCACTTCTAGGTAATTCCTTCCTCATAGGGTTGCAAACTAGGTCATGGTTTTGTCATCACGAACAGGGTTGCTGGTGATGCTGAAGATCTCTCTATAATAGCAGAGCATAGATCCTAAGGGTTTTGTACATGACTAGGAGAGAGTGCATATTTCAATGAGATCCTGGTGGTCTTGGGGAATCCAAGTTCCTACCTCCCAGTGTTTTCTTTATGTCTCTATGGGGTTTGGTCACCCTGATTGAGTATTTTGGGGTGGGTCCCTCCTTTCTGAGATGACATCTGGAAAGAAACCCTGAATGTATACATTTATACTAGGACAGTAGTCAGCATGGAAGCTAAGGGCACTGATATTAAAAAGGGGATTTGCCAATGCAGAGCCTTAGATACATGTTGCTTGTCTGCCATACAGATTCAGGGCTTCTTCTTCCTCTTGGTGACAACTGTATGAGAGTACTTTATGCTTTGACAACAAGAGCCTGGGGAAAAACAGTCTTCAGAGATCTTGGTCTTATCCCCAGCAGAGCTTCTCAGGAAGGTCCCTGAATTTCTCTGGTCCTGCCAACTGCTTCATCCTTTCATCACACCAAATCATCGCACTACCAATACCTTTTTATCCCCCTAGGAAGCTCTCATGGCTTCTACCCACTTACACTGAGAACTTTATGTTAAATTTCACTGGAAAAATTAGGTATTTTATGAGAGCTCTCCCTTCTCCCCTCTATCATATCTCTCCCATCATTCAGATGCCTTTTGATACTATGTCCGTATTCACCAGTCTCACATAAAGAGGTGGATCTTCTTGTCAAGGCAAATCCCTCTATATGAACAATTGATCTCCTTTGATCTTGTCTTCTCCAGAGGACTGACCCCTTTAAAATCCCCACTGTCTTACTAATCTGCAATCCATCCTTGTCTACTAGATGCTTCCTTTGTAAATACAACATGGCCATGTCTCTCCCACTCTCCAAAAGGCACTTGGTGATCTGACTATCATTTCTAACTATCATTCTGCATCTTGACAATCTTTAACAACCAGTTTTCTGAAAAAAAAAAGTATGCAAGACACACTTTTAAGTTTAATAAACATCATTAGCATTTTCTACACACATTTTTTAGTCTAGAAATCAACAAAATAATAAATCAAGCAATGATTTTTAGCATTAAATTTAGCATTAACATTTAGCATTAGCATCTGAGGTGTAAATGATCATACTGAAAATTTAACTATTGACTCTCATGGGCAGGTTCAGGTTGCTCCAGCATATCCCTGCCTCTATATCTTTTCTCTTTCGTAGTTAAACTCCTTGAGAAATCCATCTAAATAATCCATTCCTTCATTTCCTCTTGCTCTATTTGTAACTTTATTTAGACTGGTTTCTGAACTTATCATTCAACTGAAACAACTCTCTCCAAAATCCAAAGGGTCAAGATGAGGAAAAGAGAAGAGTAGCTAGTGCAGGGGTGATAGTCTAGAGAGAACTGAGGAGTCAAGGGATTGGAAGTCTCAGTGTAGATGAAGAACAGGATTTGGTAAGAGAAAACAGAGAGGTAAAAAGCCAATAGATTGTGATCAGATAAGGGGACAGTTTCTTTGTCTACTGTTGTTGTTATGTTGTATCTGACTCTTTGTGAGCCCTTTTGGGATTTTCTTGGCAAAGACACTGGAGTTGTTTGCCATTTCCTTGTCCAGTTCATTTTACAGATGAGGAAACTGAGGCAAACAGGGTTAAGTGACTTGCCCAGGGTCACACAGCTAGTAAGTGTCTGAGTCCAGACTTGAACTCAGAAAAAGATGAATGTTCCTTACTTCAGAGCTGGTGCTCTATCCACTGCACTAACTAGCTGCCCACTGTTTACTATTCCTCTCTTAAAGCTTCTTCTTGAGGTGAATAGATAAGACTAATAGATTCCTTCCAACTTCCCCTTTGCCCCTCACCTATCCTACCCCACTGGCCCAGGCAGGGCTCTCCAGATATTTGTGATTATAGCAGTAGATGTTTAAATAAAGGTTTTATTTAATACAAGAACTCCAATATTTACTGAGAGGTTACGCGACAGACACTCTGCCTGGAGCTAGGGGTACAAAGCTTAAATGAACAAACAAAAATGAAAAGAAAAGAAGCAATACTTCTGCTCAAGGAGCTTACATTATATTTCTGTTGAGAAAAAAACAAAATATGTCTATGTAAAGATAAACAAAATAAACATCGCATTAGCTCCAGACATTTTCTAGCTGTGTGACCCTGGGCAAGTCATTTAATCTCTATTGGCTTCAGTTTCTCCAGCTGTAAAATGGGGATAATAAAAACACCTACTTCCTACGGATGTTGTGAGGATAACATGAGACAATATTTGTAAAGTGCTTAGCACAGTGTCTGGTACAGAGTAGGCATTTAATGAATGCTTGTTCCTTTCCTTTATCCATCTTCCTCCAACCAAAATACAAGGCAGTTAAGGAGAGATAGCATTAATAGATGGGGAACCATAATGGATTCACATAGAAAGTGATACTTGAACTATGCTATGAAGGAAGTGAGGGAATCTATAAGGCAGAGGTGATGGTGTTTTACATTCCAGTGATGGGGGGTTGATAGCCAGTGAAAAGGTACAGAGATGGGAGGTGGAGTGTCATGTGTGAAGAACAGCAAAAAGAAAAGTTTCACTATGCAAAAGTTGGGAATGGAGAGCTATGTATATTGAGGCTGGAAAGAAAGTTTGAGGTACTATTGTGAAGGGCTTTAAATACCAATAGAGGAATTTATATTTTATCTTAGAATTAATAGGAAGCCATTCAAATTTAGAGGAAAACCATGGTTATATCTGTGTATGAGGAAAATCATTTGGACAACTGTGTGAGCCAATGGTCCCCACACCTGGTCCAGGTGAAAGGTGATAAGGGCTTGAATTAAGGTAGTGGATGCATTAGTAGAGAGAGGAGGTCAGAGGTGAAAGATGTCATAGAGGTAGAAATAGCAAGATTTGGCAACTGGGTGGATATGTAGAGTGGGAGAGAGTAATGAGTTAAGGATGACACCAATGTTGGGAGCCTTGGAGAGTGGAACAGTTGTGTTGGTCCTTGACAGAAATGGGACAGTGTAGTCAAATGTTGGTTTTGAAGAGGAATAATATTGAGTTCTGCCTTAGACCTGTTGCGTTTGAAATATCTCTGGGACATCCAGTTTGATATATCCACTAAAAAATCAGTGATACAGAAGATACAGAAATGAAGTGCAGGAGAGAGATTCAGGATATCTATATTCATATATGCATAATATACACAGATGTACTTATGTATGCATGTGTATATGCATGCATATATGTATAGATGATATTTCTAATTAATCTGCATAGAGATGGTAACTAAATTCATGGGAATTGATGAAGTCATTATGAAAGAGTGAGTTTTGAAAGAAAAGAGAAGAGGGCTCAAGGAAGAATCTTGTGGAACACATAGTTACAGAGTGTGATATGAATGAGGATGAATGAGTTCCTTTAAAAGAGTCTCCTTTAAAAGAAAGAATGGTCCAACAGGTAGGAAGAGAGTTAGGAGAGAGCAGTTCAATAAAAAATCAGGAGGAAAGAGTATCCAGGAAGAGAGGATGGTCAGCGTTGTCAAATATAGCAGAGCAATCAAGATGGAAAGAGGATTGAGAAGAAATCATCAGATATATCAATTGCAGGATCACTAGTAACTTGGAAGAGAGTAGTTTCAATTTTGAATTGAATTTGTATGTTTGAATTCATTGTATGATGAAATTCATTTATTTACTGAACGATGAAGCCAGATTTAGGTGTTGAATCCTCACATAGTTGAGGAGTTAGTGAAGGAACAGGAAACAGTGGTAATAAGTATAGGTAGCCAATTCTAGGAGTTTCACCGAGAAAAGGAGAAAAGATATAGGATAATAACTAGAGATAGTAGGGTTGAGAGAAGGTTGTTTTTTTTTCCTTTGAGGGGGAGATGGGTATATTTGAAAGCAAGATGGAGAAACCAGAAAATATGGAGAAATCAAAGATTAGAAGGGGAGGTTATTGAGTTTTTGATCTACTGGAAAAGAAAGGGTGGGATTAAAGACCTGTGTAAATAGGCTTGGCAAGAGATTTTGAATTGAAGAAAGAGAAGAGGGAGCTCAGTAGCAATTGTTTTAATTTTCTCAGTAAGTTAAGAGTGTAAGCCCTCAACTGAGGGAGTGGGAGAATGGAGAGGTGTGGAAGATTTGAAAAGTGGTGTTAAGGGAGAAAGTAGAATTAGGACTGAGGAGGATGGCCAGGGATGCATTATCATTTTTGAGATGACAAGTCTCTGTGTTTCAAATGGAAAGAGTGAGAGAGAGAGAGAGAGAGAGAGAGAAAGTCGGAATGAAGTGAAGTTTATTCAAGAGAGTCAAAAGGCATTGAGTACCCTAAGCAAGGTCATAAACAGAAAGAAACTACTTTATCTTAACAGACCGGAAATAACTCGTTACCAATGTAATAGTGAATTCAAAATTAATTGTCTGTGCAGTCATGGAAGAATAAAGGTTAAAGTAAACACAAAATTAGGAGAAAACATAAAGATAAGAGGATATTGCTTTTCATTACAAACTCTCCCCCCACGCTAGTTTAAAGAAGCTACTATTGGTAAAACATGAAATGGACCAAAATTTTTTTAAAAAGTCATTGAATCCATCAGCATTTGTAAAAGAAATTAAAGTGAGGCAAAATAGTCACAGAACAAAGACGCAAAGGCAGTTGAATTAACATTAAATTCAGTGATGAAATATTATCCCTATGATAAGCATGATGAAAAATGTTTATTTCTTATTTGTTAGAGAGGAAGGGAACTATGAGTATGGAATATTCTATATTCAATCAGATGTACCCAATCAGCTTGATTTAGTTTTTTCTTTGTTACAAAGTAGTATTCTATTGTGGTAAAGGGAGTTGTGATATAACTTGGGAAATTATCATAAAATTAAAAAATAAAAACTTTTTAAAAAGGAGTCCAATTGTAGTTACCTTATCCAGAACATATCAGATAGCCTTACCAAGAAGAAAGATATCAGTATAAGTTTAGAATAAAAATTCATTTGAAAAATATAACAAAGGATGATGATGGAAAACTACAAGCAATAGTGCCTCACAAAACAAAATTGAAAGAAAGAAGGAAGGAAGGAAAAGAAAGAAAGAAGGAAAGAAAGAAAACAGTTGAGGAGAAAATGAGCCTGAATAGACCTTGACACATTGAAGATGAACTATATAAATCATCTCAAAAATATCTGTAGATGAAACAAGTAAGAGGATAACAAATAGATTTGAAATGAGACAGATTGGTCAGTTTTTTTAATAGTACAACTACCATTTTTGAGCCCTATCAACTTTTGTACCTGATAAACTTTGTGAGAAAGTGGAAATTATACTTAAGATGAGGTCAGTAAGAACATTGGACCTGACATAGAGAAGTAATTCATTGGAAATTGTAACTTAAGATTTTCAAGATGAAATGGGAAAGATTCTAAAAGAACAAAAACAGTCATCATGAGTGATTTAACAAATGACAAGAATAATTAAGGCTGCACTATATGTTATGGCAATAATTAATCCATACATTGATGACATGTAGTCCATGAAAACATGATATAAGAATAAGCAGACTTCTGCAGATATTTTTATGGTCTACCACAAGAGAAGGAGAGTTACGGTGAGTACAGGTCTCACTGTGTCTATCTGCATTGATTTTTTTTTAAAGCATTTGATTTGACTAAACCAAATATAGCTCAGAGAATATGTCTCTCAAGTATACATTAACATTATGCTGGCATTCAAAGCAGTTGCTGATCTGTGTTGGTTCAGGGAGCTTCCCTCACAGGGAATTCTTTATACAATAAAATCACAGATCTGGATAAGAGACAGAGAGAGACAGAAAGACAGAGACAAAGAAAGAGACAGAGACAGAGGGAGACAGAGAAACAAAGAGACAGAAACAGAGAGACACAGGCAGAAATATAGACACAGAGACAGAAACAGAAAGGAAAAAAAGAGAAAAGGAGAGGAAGACAGATAGAGATGGAGAAATACAGAGACGGATAGAGACAGAGATTGTGTGATAGATAACATTTATGGAATCCCAGAAGATAATTTTGTTCAACCAACTACTGAAGGCTGAAATCAGTATTCAGGTGTTTTCTAAACAAGAGGCATGTAGTCACTGAAGGTGCTTATCAGTGTCAGGGAGGAGATACTGTGCAGAATCCAAAGCAAAAAGGGATTCTTCATCAAAGGCAAGGCTCACTATATACTATATATACTCCTATTTATACTCACTATATATACTCACTATATATACTCCTATTTTCAGATGACATTGTAGTAATTGCATTGAGCCCTTGAAACAGTGTAAAGCCTCCTTTGCAAAATTCACAGTAATTGAAAGATTGGTTTAACCACCCAATCCAATACAATTACTTTCAACAAATACTATTAAGCATAACACTGTGTTAAACACTGGGGGAGACACAAAGCTGAGCTTTAACACAATCCCTCAACTTGTCTGAAATATGGCAATGTACTGCTAGCTGTGGGACAGCTAGGTGGCACCATAGTGCGTAGAGCACCTGGCCTGAAAACAGGAAGACCCATCTTTATGAGTTCAAATCTGGTCTCAGACACTTTCTAGCTGTGTAACCGTGGGCAAGTCATATAACCCTGCTTAACTCAATTTCCTCATCTGTAAAATGAGCTGTAGAAGGAAGTGGCAAACTACTCCAGTATCTGTGCCAAGAAAACCCCAAATGATATGTAACTTGGCTAAATGGTGCAGATTCATAATGAGATGGGCTCAGAAATTTGGAGGAATAGGAATAACTCAGGCTGGTTTGCATTTGAGAAACAGAAAAGTGTTTTCAGTGATCCCAAACTGCCTGTTCTTTTAATAACCATCTTTTTTTTTTAAAACACCAGTATTTTCTCAGGGCTGCTACATGTCTATAAATTATAAGGCACTATGTTCTCACAAGAATTAAAATTGCAAATAAGCTTTAGGTTAATGGAAAGATGCGTGGTGGGTGCAAACAGACTTCAACCCATTACCAATTTTAATCTACATGCAGATAGCCTTGTAAAGGACATGGTGTAAGAGGAGCAAAGTACATGGGCTGGCTTTGATGTGTGAGTGAGACAGAACAAATGGATGCTCGGAGTCTTACAAGATTCCAACACTGGTGCCCCTTAGATGAAGGAGAGAAGAAAAGGAACTCTTTCAGGGTATTGGAGGTGGATGGGGGTGGGGAACACAGGCAATAGGCCAATGGGAAGACGAATTCTGGGAAAGTGGCAGTGTGGACCAGTGGGGGCATTAGGCACATTGATGAAATCATAGATTTCCACCCTGCCAGCATCCCATTCATTCCACGGATTTAAATAAATGTGTTTTTTAATAAATAAATTTAATAAATAATTATTTTAATAAATAAATTTAATAAATAATATAGAAATTTTATGATATATAATTATATAATATATTTATATATAACATAATAAAATAGATAATATAAATTTTATAATATATAATTATACATAATATATAAATTATAAATAATATCAATAAAATATAAACAATAAATTTAATAAATAAAATTAGTAAATCTAATAAATAATTAAATAAATTATTTGAATCCTCTGACTGATCCTATGTGCATTCAAATGCAGCTTTATGGATAAAAAAATTGAGGCAGAACAGAATAAATATAGCAGAAATCTTCCAGTAGAACAACTTTCAATTTTCAGACTTAAGCAGCACTCCAGAGAAGTCTGAGCCTATACTTAATATTCACCTAGCAAATGCCAACTTACTGAAACATTTCCTCAGACATCTGTAAGCCACGATGGTTATATTGTCCCACAGCTGCTGCCCCATATACATTGTCCTGTCAGCAGTATACAAGACAGATGTGCATTCTGTAGGCTCAGGGAGCACATCTGGAAAGCGCCAGTTATGCCTCAAAAAGAGAATAAACACACAGAATAGAACAATAGATTCCTTCCATATCTTTGTCTGGGTCATTGTATTTTTATGAAATTTCTTCAATGACCTCTCTTAAATTTAACATATTCCTCTCCCTTCCTGCTCTGAAAATCATGGAAAGAACCTGGGAAACCTTGGTAATAAAGGTATAAAAACTTAGCAAGTAGCCTTTATTTGGTAGAAAGGCTCCTTCCCAATATAAATGTGTTTATTTTGCAATAAAAAAGGGTAAGGGGTCATTTCTGATTTTCTTTTTGCTTACAGACCCCGTGTTGAGAGTCCTAAGGAAAAGCATCCTTATCCCTCCACTCCCAAAGAAGATTCCCTTGCCCTGTTCCAACCGCTAAAATTTCTTTTCTTTCAAATATTTTAATGGAAACTTTTTGTTTTATATTATAGTCATTTCCGGACATATTCCACACCGCCTCACCATCCTCTTATCCCACCCCAGCATTTCTTCCCCTGTAAATAAGAAAAACAGATAAATGGAAACAACCGATACCATGACTATTTATCAATGTAAGCAAACCTCTGTCCCTGAAGGCCCCTATATTATTTGCCAAAAGGAGGAGGGTAAGTTTCATTATTTGTTTTCCAGGATCAAAGTTTATTATCAAAATCACTCACAATTGTTTCCCTTTAGTGTTCTTTCAATTTACAATATCATAACCATAGTTTATATAGCTCCCCTTGATTCACTGTCCATAAGTTTATACAAATCTTTCCACATTTTTCTGAATTCCCCATATTCAGGACTTACTGACTGAACAGCAATAGTGAATCAGTCACAAGCATGTATCAAGTACTTATGGTGCACTTGAAAGGGGTGTGGAATCTGCAGCCTTAAGGCCATGTGTGGTCTTCTAAGTCCTTAAATGTGGCCTTTTGACTGAATCCCTATACTAGGCATTGTGCTTAGCTCTGGAGGTATAAAGAAAGGAAAAAAAAAAACAATCATCACCTTCAAGGAGCATATATCATTACATTCATTTGCCAGTTTGTTCAGCCGTTCTCCAATTAATGGATACTTGCTTTGTTCCCCTTTCTTTACTACCACAAAAGAGTGCTGGTATGACTATTTTGGAATTACGAGGCTTTTCCTTCTGTGTTTGATCTCCTTGGAGCATTATATAATCTAGTGATGGGATCGTTAGGTCAATGGGTATGAAGAGCTTAGTCATTATTGCATAATTCCAAATTGTTTTTCTGGGCTATGTTCTGCTGTTACTACTTGGAGAATAAAAAAGAGGGCTTTCTCCTCCAAAGGTCACACTCCTGGGATTTGTGATCTTTCTCCTACCCCATGAAGGAAGGAACCATTTGCCAACTCATCTTGGAAACAAGTAAGTGGCTGGGTATGTGGACACATTTCTGTCGTCTCTGCTACTGGGGAGACTAGGGCTGGTGGATCTCTTGAGCTCAGGAGTTCTACGTTGTAATGACCTAAGCCGATTGGGTGCACGTATTAAGTCTGGTGCCAATATGGTGAGCTTTTTCTTCCCTCCCCCCTCTTCCGAAATAGGGGGCCACCAGGTTGTCTACTGCATCCTCCAATTTTCTGCCCATAGCACATTAGCACCCATATCCACTATTTAAAAGTGCGTATCTACCTGCACCTTTTAATTTATCATCCATTATAATTTTACCTCAGTTTCTCATTGAGGCATGGCAGAGACTCTGAGTTTAAAGGCTATGATGGAGGAGCACAAGCGCTAGGTAGTTCTCCCACCCTAGAAAGGCTTCAAGTACAGGGCTGGCAAAAGACTTTATATATTATAGTCGAAGTATCAGTGTGGCTAAGTTAGGAGAAGCTTGTCATTGGGTAGCCTACAGAGGGATGACCTTTTTATTCACACTGAATGAATATCTACTAATTCATAGAAGAGTTTCAAACCACCCAGTGGAGGAAATACCCACATGAATGAAATTATGGATCCCTGGAGCATTGAAGTATTGGAAGTACCTATTTCACTGAAGTTCAAGGGCATCTTAGAGCACAATTTATATGTAGATTAAGTGAATTCTCAGTGCACAGTTTCACATTATTCAATTACCTTTGCATAGGTTAAAAATGTTATCAAGTCTTTTGCAGACATTTACTTTTTTCTCCTTTTTTTCACTGATAGACTTCACTAGTCTTCACCCTTGTCTTTTGTTCGGGGTGCCTGTCCTTGGTTACAGACTCAGACTTGGAGTCAGAATACTTAAATTCTGCCTCAGACACTTACTGGCTAGGTGATCCCGGACAAGTAATTTAATCTCTCTGAGCCTCAGTTTCCTTATCTGTAAAAGTGGGATAATAATATCATCTACCTCACAAGGTTGCTGTGAAGATTAAATAATGTTTTAAATAGATAGATAGATAGATAGATAGATATTACATAAGTATATGTTTTATGTATAGTTATATGTAATATATGCAGATATAGTGCTTTGCAAACCTTAAGATATAGAAATGTTAGCTATACTTAATCTTATACTGTTGTTAATATTTACTCTACATTTTAAGTGTAAAACCATTTTTCACAACCTTCTTTGGACTGGTCAAAGGCATTTTTTCTGTCTGCCCTTCAGTTAGAAGCTGCTCCCTTTGTAGAAATCTAAACTATACCTCAAATGGAATGATAGGCTTAAGGACTCTCCCCGAATGAGCCACCCTCTTCCCTACTCTGGACACATAGTCACATTCTTGGCTTCTTCATTATATATTAAAAAGATGCTGAAGTCATTTTAATAATTTATCTTGGTCCCAGAAAATATATTATAAAACATCCTTTCCTCCTTGTGTCTTCTGTTCCAACAGGTTTCTAGACTGTCTGGTGACCATTCGAGACTTAGGTCATTGTGAGTTCTCTTTATTTATCTTCTGAACCCTAAGTTTTTGTCAAAACTTCTAGTTATTTTCAAGTGCTAACCTCTCCTCCCCCACAACTCTTTCAAACATGGCTTTAGTATTTCTACACCTTGCAGTTAAATTTTGTTGACTACAACCAGATATAACCTCAAATCTACAATAAATTTTTGCAAAGGACAAGTTTTCCCATAGGCCCAGACTTTAAACTTAGGCCACTGCCATGGTGTTACTTATAACCACCAGTGGCAAAGTATAGGATGATAGACTCATAGAGCTACAGAGTTTCGTGGGACTTTAGTGGTCATCTAATCTAACCCTGATCCAAAGTATTGACTACGTCGACAATACCCTCAGTATGTGATCACCTAGGCTCCATTTGAAGGTTTCCAGTAGTGAAGAGCTCACTATCTCTCAAGGAATGCTATTTCACTTTTGGATATATTTAGTGGTTAGAAAGTATTTCTTTATATTGAACTGAAAGTGGCTGTGTGCTATAGCCATTCATGTTGCTATAAATGTCTCTTAACCACAAATTTGTCAATTTGGTGTCTACTAGTTAAACTTTAAAAATTTTATATTTACATATATTATATATGCACACATATGTATTTATGTGTGTATACCTTTTTCTGTTTTATGCTGATTTGAAAGACATACCATTTCTCTGTTGTATGTTGGATTATGTAGGAAATGTTTGTGAACAATTCAAAAAGTGATTGAAAAAAAGTATCTGTAGATGTTTTGTGTAGAATCTTGGCGTTGTATTAATAGTCAAAAATTCTAATTTCACTTCTAAATAAAAATAAACACACACACACAAAATAAATGTCCTTCAATCTATTGTCCAGGGCACTGGCCAGGGAAGATTACAGCAGGACCGTCATCTTCCTTACTCTAGATATAATATCTCAATTAGTGTTGCCTAAGATTGTACACATGGTTGAAGTTGCTTCCTTATATCACTGATACCTTCCTAGTTTGTAGTTTACTAAAACATCTAGGTCTTTTTTTACACGAATTGATTTCTAGCCACATTCTCTATATCCTATACTCATACAATTTATCTTTTTTTAATCCAAACACAGGACATTAAATTTATGCATGATAAATTTCTTTTTGCTAATCTCCCATTTTAGCTTACCATGAGCTTTGGGTATTTTAGTTCTGGATCTCTAAAATATACTGGTTATCCTTCCCAACTTTGGGGCTTCTACAAGGATGAATATCATTCCTTCTATACTATCATTCAAGTAAGCATAGTAGTAAGGCAGAAAGAATGTTGAGCTTGGAGTCACAGGACTGGAATTCAAATCCCATCCTGCCATCTTAGTACTATAAGTCATGTAATTTCCCTGGGCCTCAGTTTCCTTATTTGTAGAGTGAGGGAATGAGACTGGATGACCTCTAATGTCCTTTCCACATCTAGATCTATGATCTTATCACTCTGTGAATTTTGAATATAATTGGGTCAAGGACAAAATCTAGTACTCCATTAGAAACCTCTTTCTATGTTGAAAATAATCCATTAATAAACATTCCTTAGGCCCAGCCAGTCAAACAATCCTTAACCTAACTCAATAGTCTATCGTAGAATCATTACCTCTCCAAGAATGTAATGAAAGACTTTTTCAAATGCCTTACTAAAATCCAGGTATCTATCTCTGTATCACTCCCTTTGGCTACTAGTGTAATAACATCTGTATAGGAAATGAGTTTGTATTGGCATGATTTACTCTTAAACACATAATGGCTCTTAATAGTCACTTCAACCTTCCAAGTGCTTGCAAAACTTATTGCTTTAATAATGAATTCAATAATTTTGCTAGAAATTGAAGGCAAGTTCACTGATCTCCTCTAGTTTGCCCCTCCTCTAGTCTTTAGTGTCTCCTGGGTTCTCCATGACTTCTCAAAGATCACTAACAGTAGTTCAACAAACTTAGTGGCAATTTTTTTTTCAGTGCACTGCAACGCAGTTAATTTGGACCAATTGGCTTTAAGTTATCTTATGGAGAGTACTAGACTATCTCTTACCATCTTACTTTGTAATTTAATTCAATTCAACAAGTAGTTACTAAGTTGGCTACCATATTCCTGGCACAGTACTAGGATACCATGCTAGGCACTAGAGATAGAATGATGAAAATCAATCCTTGTCCCCAGAGAACTTCCATTCTATTTATTCTATGTTTCATTTCTTTGGTAGACAGTTTTGTTTTATTTTTCCCACTCTGGAGGTTATTCTCCTTGGTAGAGGAAATACAAGAAAAATGAGAATCAGTGCCCTGGCCTATAGGCCCAAGAATCCAATACATAGGGAATTTACAAAGTGTTTTAATTTCCATTATCTCCTTTAGAACTGTGTGTTAAGGACCTTGAGATGTCAGAAGAACTGACTTGAGAGAAATTCGGGTTTCAGTCCCAGTTTTATCATTGACTCAATGGAAAGTCACTTCAGTTGTGTGTCTCAATTCTCTCATCTATGAAATGGGGACAATATCACCTACCTAATCATTTAATGAGAGTGTTGTGAAGATAAAATGAGATAATTTATACCTTTGAAGAGAAGTTTGAGTGCTAAATGAAGGTGATATTTTGTTGTTGCTACGTGGTTGATCCTAAACATTTTCATCACGATAAAGGTGCTTTAAGAAAACAAAAATACACAAATTTCCACAGTCATATAAGCAAAGTACAAAGGATTCACTGAGCTGAAAGTATATACCATCGGGGTAAAATTAGGGCAACAAATATGGTGATTACTGTAGCAAGTCACAAAGAACTAAAACATGAAATGCTCTTTTAGGAGAATGATTCCACCCATCATTCACGACCCAAATTCACATTTGAGAGTACACCTTTGAAATTATTAGGTCTGCCATCGTAACTATCAAAGAGCATACAAGCGTGTTGCTATAAACCTACTGTATTGTCAGGTCCCCATTTTTCTTCCATCTGCAAGATCCTCCACCAACTTGACTGTAAGGTTCCAGCTGTGTGTTTTCTCCTCCTTGTCCCTTGAGTTCCTTGTCATCAGAGTCAGAACTCAGGAGAGACAATTTGAGTAGCTGCCTAGCAAACAACAAATCCCATAGATACTACTAGGAACACTTTAAAAAATAGTACTTTTAACGAAAGCCCTCAATAAAAAAGTAACACTTTTGTTGTGCAGTCATTTCAGTTGTGTCTAAAACCCAATTTGGGGTTTTCTTGGCAAAGATACTGGAGTAGTTGCCATTTCCTTCTCAAGATCACTTTATAGATGAGAAACTGAGGCAAAGAGGGTTAAGTGACTTGTCCAGGTTCACACAGTAACAAGTGTTTGAGGCCATATTTGAAGTCAGGAAGATGAGTCTTCCCAAATCCAGGCCTGGCACTCTATCCACTGCACCGCCCTAGCTATCACCAAAAACATAACATGCAGGGTTATAATTTCAGGATATTGAAGGCGTCTTTCAAATATCCTGAGGTCTCATCCCAGCCCTGATTGCTTCTTAACTTTGCCTATGGAGATGGGATGTTTGTTTCTACCTCTCCCATGCTCTGTTCCCTAAAATCAACCCTCATTTTTAAAGCTTTTAAAAGCTATTACACAAACAAGCATTTAAATACTTCAGTACAGCAGAGGACTGTAATCTCATCATCTTCCTTACCCACCTGACTGCACTCTTTTGGACTCCACCATCATAACCCCAGGAACATCATCATCAAGAAACTCATCATTCTGCAAGACTGCATCAGCCTGGTACCAATACCTTAACAGTACCTTCAGTACTCTCTGATCCCTGGATTAGAAGGCTAGAAGGTGGGCAAAAGAGCTCCTCCCAAAGCCTATATTTAAAGATGGCTCCAAAGCCAACCACCTCTTCATTTCCCACCCAGATGCACTCCTTTGGACTTGACTTTAACATTACCCTGAACCTGGCACCTCCCCATCTTCCTCTTCCCCTCCCCCTCCCCACTTTTCAGTTTCCTTTTGAGTGTTGTTTCTTTTTTATATTTATTTTGCCAGCTTCTAGCACAATACCTGACTCATAATAGGTGCTTAATCAAAATCTACTGACTTTATTTACTGACTTACCAAACCTGACATTAACATAGATCCTTAACTGATCCTATCTTCTCATCCTGTGAGATTCTTGTCCATAGTCTCCCTTTTCTCTAACAGTTTTGGGGTCGTTGTGAGGTCTCTTTTCATGAAAACCAGTATAGCGCTTACATAGTGATCCATATGTGAAAAATTTATGAAGAATAGCTACTGTCTATACTAAGAAATACAGTTAGATAGGCAGTCTAATGAATTAGTAAATAATAATAATATTATTAATAGCTAACATTTACAGAGCACTTACTATGTACCAGGCACTGTGCTAAGTGTTTACAATTATGATCTCATTTGACTCTCACAACAACCCTAGGAGGTGGGTGCTATTATTATCTCTATTTTACAGATGAGGAAACTAAGGCAAACTGAGATTAAGTGACTTGCTCAGGAGTCTCACAGGTAGCAAACATCTGAGGCTAGATTTGAACTCAGGTCTTCTTGATTCCAGGACCAGCTCTCTCTATCCGTTGTGCAACCTAAATGCCCGACATATATATTGGGATTTAAATCTACCCCCGACACATATTTACGTGAGTGAACTCAAGAAAGTCATTGAACTTCTTTAGATTCTGTTTCCTCATGTGAAAAACAGGCAAGTTAACTCACTTCTCTGGACTTTGGTTTCCTTATCTGTAAAGTGGTCATATTCCTGAACCTCTCTGGACCTCAGTTTCCTCATCTATAAACCTCTCTGAACCTCAGAGTTTTTTTATCTGCAAAATAAGGGGGTTGAACTAGATAACCTTTGACATAACCTTCCTATTCTAAATGCACGAACTTATGAGCTGGGTTCAGAATTGAACAGGAGCAATAGAGGATGGTGGATCACTTTTGAGAAAGTACAGCGTTCTCTCTGTATACTAACCATATAACCAACCATGTAACTATATAATCCTAACCCTAACCCTAAATGATACCAAGCTGCCCCCTGACATGAAAACTCATGTTCACACCAATATTCTTCCAATGATGCTAGGTGGCTGTGATCATATAAGAAGGTTAGAAGAACCAAAAATTGTAGGTCACAATGTAGGGGCAATGAAGAGATCCATATTTAACATAAGTAGCCTGGAGCATATCCCTAATGATAACCTACATGCAAATATTCTTGTCAAAGACTAATACAGTAATCAGATGATTGAAAAAGGAGTTGGACCAGTCATGTAGTATAAGCAAAAGATGACAGCTAGACAGCAAAAATGTTGTGTTCATACCGATGGAAGATGAAAAAGGCAGCAAGGTGACAGTGAATAGAACACTAGACCTGAAGTCAAGAAGAACTGAGTTCAAATCCAGTCTTAGATTAGTAGCTGTAGTGACTCTGAGCAAATCACTTACCCCTTGTTTGCCTCAGTTTCCTTAACTGTAGAATGAACTGGAGAAGGAAATAGCAAACCACTCCAGTATATTTTCAAAGAAAACCCCAAATGGGGTCATGGAGAGTTAGACATGACTGAAACTACTGAATAACAACAACAAAATTTGAATTCCCAGTATCTAGCCCTGGGGCTGGCACAAAGTAAGCATGTAATAAGTACTGGCTGATAATGTTTGAGTGATCATCTCCATTATACAAATAAGGAAACTGTGAATTAGTGGCAAAGTGACTCGAGTGTAGTCACATAGCTAGTAAGTATCAAAATCAGAATTTGAACTCAGGTCTCCTGACTTCGAGTCAAGCATTCTTTCCCTCATACTGTGTTGACATATGTCAGAGACCCATTACCGTAAATAACCTCATTGACATACACTGGCTATATCTATGCAAATAGGCTAAGTACATTTTCTTTATCTTCTGAACAAAATTGTTAAACACAATGAGGCCCAAGATTGTTTTCTATATTTAAAAACAAAGAATGTTATAATTGGAGAGACATTATCAATGATCTAATCCAAGACTTTTGTTTTAAGAATTAATTCCCAAGGCTAATTTGTGGCAGAGATAGAACAAGGCCTCAGGCCCTTTGACTACTTACTAGTCTAGGATTCTTTCCCCTACTCTGCCCATTACATAATACTTTGCAAGTATTTGATATTTGAATATACATGAAATACATGATATTTGATTAATATTTGATTATATTTATATATTATTTATACCATATATTATCATGTATTATTTATATTAATATTTGATTAATTGTTCCATATCTATACCCTTTAATGTTATCATCTCCTGGCACAGGTTGCATTTCATTAAAGCAAACCAAACCAACATTTTTCCCCCCTGGGAATAAATATTCAAATGCTATGAGAACCTGGACCCAGATATTAGGAATGTTCATTTTTTTTAGTCTTTGTATCCAACATTGCTTCAGAATGGTTTGATGGGAGTTTTCTAAACTCAAGATGGGCTGTTGTTCTCTGTTGGGTTTTTGGAGCAGAGGATTTGGTTAGCTTAGCTTTTCACTGGATGGGTTCCCATTTAGCAGGGTCTCTAGCTCTGTTCAAAAAAAAAAGTCAAATAATGAAAATTCCATTCAATAAGCATGTTCTGTGCCTACTATGTGCAACACAATATGCTAGACACTAGGGGTAAACATACAAAGACCAAGAGAAAAATGAAAGTGCCTGCTCCCAAAGAGCTTACCTTCCTTTAAGAACCTCCAGGTTATCAACTTGGAGGTCCAAGAACTTGGTCTTGAAAATATTTTGAAAATTATACTTAAGCATAATTAATTGGTTTTCTTTATAATCACCTATGAGTTTGAAGCCTGTCAGTTACCCTCAATCTGGTTTAGCCTGTCTACCAAGGTGGTTTTACTGGGGTGTGTCCACTGCAAACATTATAGCTTCTTGGAGCTGTATTTTCTCTGTCAATGTCTGTAACACGAGAAGACAGAATACAAATAACTCAGAGTTGGGGTTTGGAAAAGCATGAGCATGCTAGGAGAAGGGAGCAAGAGATTCAAGAAGAGAAGATGATGTAAACTATTGGGTCAAGATTGTAAAGAGGAAAATGGTGCCATAGCAAGTGGGTGGATAAGGAAAGTGTGTGTGTGGGTGTATGTGGGTGTGTGTAGTGGGCAGAGTGACTGGAGACTGTGGTGAGGAAGAAGAATAGGTTTAAGAGGAGTGAGGCAGAGGGAGAGATGAAAGGATAACAAGGGAGGAATTTCAGAGTTCTGGCTGAAGGAGGGATGAGATCAAGGGTATTGCTACCCCTATGCATGGCAGGTAGGAGGCACAGTGAATAAAGCATTAGGCCTAGAATCAGGAAGACCCAAGTTTGAATCGGGCTTCAAACAGTAGCTTTGTGACTTTGGGCACTGAAGCTGTCTGCCTCAGTTTTCTCAACTGTGAAAGAGGGTAATAACAGCACCTATCTCACAGAATTGTTGTGAGGATCATTTTGGCCAAGTCTATAGCAAAAAGGCTTTATGCTTATCCTATTCTTTTACATTTCCACCCTCTTGCTAGATGTTTCCAATTGATTAACCTGTTGGCACTTAAAATTTATTGTGTCTACAACTGAACTCATCCTTCTAAAACTGCTTCAATCTATTTTTTTTCTCTTTCTCACTCCCTACTCCATTGCAAAGGGGGAAACAGTCAAACAATGACATATTTCAACATAAATCCTTTGGACTCATGGATGGCCATTTAATCACATTAATCAGTATTCTTACAGCTTTCAAAGTTGTTTTTTGTATAGTGTTGTTTTTATCGTATATATTGTTCTCCTAGTCCTGCTCATTTCACTTTTTGTTATGTGTTCAGGCTTTCTTCCCCATTAGACTGCAAATTCCTTAAGGGAAGGGATTGTATTTTTGCCTTTTTTTTGTATCTTCAGGGCTTAGCACGATGCCTGACACATAATAAGTGCTTAATAAATGCTTGTTCACTGACATCTTCCTATTCTGAAAGAATCTCTGGCATAGGCTACTATTATGAGACTATACACACAAACATACAATTATGTATATATATATATATACACACACACACACATATACATAATGCTTACATTATATATACACATACATATATTACATATACACATATATTACATATATAATGCTTTTATACACACACACATATATAATATACACATATACATATTATAAATATGTCTGACTTTGAACCTCACATACACACGTGTGTATTATGTGTGTGTATACGTATAGATGTTGTTACTGTTGTTATTTTTAGTAGATGGAGGGGTGTGTGTGAAGCTCAAAGTCATATGTTATAGGGTTTCCTGTAACATTCCTTCCTAGCTCACTTTTGCTTTAAGACAGTTGAGTGCCGAAAAAGGCAAGGAACTTGCCTCTCTCCATAGGTTTTAAGATCAGATCCTCCCCATTTTCTGGACTGACTTTTCAGAAACACCTCCTTGCCTGCAGTTACTACAGAAAATCACTAGAGGGAGCTTTCTCCAACTACCTGATAAGACTGGCTCAATGCACACTTAGCCTGCAAAAGAGTACTTCCTAGGTATCAAGGAAGCCTGTCGGTTTGAAGTCTTTTTTGCAGCTTGCGCTGCCAAAGGGAGCAGCACAGCTTACATCCTCATGTCTGAGCTGCTCTGTTGAAAGTTTGGGGGCAGGGACCTTTAAATGATAACAGAAACCCTTGCTAGGCCAAGTGCCTGTGATTTCCCACAGCATATATCAAAATGCAGAGGAGTCACAACTCCTCACCAAGCACTATATAAATGTCAGCTATTATTGTTATAGAGTGCTGACATTATAAATCTAAGCCAGAGCCACTTAGTGGCCGTGAGACCTTGGGCAAAATACTTTGCCTCTATGGGACTCAGTTTCCTCATGTATAAAATAAAGAGGTTGGACTAATTGTCCTCTAAGGTCACTTCCAGATCCAAATCTATGATTTTCCTATATAGGGCAGCACAAGGAGGACCTATACATCCTTCAAAATTGAGTACATATTATTTTAAAGGGGAAAAAAATCAGATGGGGTGTTACTAAGATTAGACTACACTTTATAAAGAAAATCACCAGAGGACAAAAAGGCTGATTAAAAATCTTCCCCCATTAGTTGCTAGCCATCGTCTCACTTGGTGGCTTAACCTGGGTTTCAAAAGTGAAAATTTAACGTAGAGTAGTGCCCTGAGTTCCGTTAAGGGCTCTGAAACGCCATCTGTTTAAAATGAAGCACACAGAATTCTCCTCCAGTACCAGGCACATCCATCTGTTATTTATCCATCAGCATCACTGTCATTGAGTTTCATGAACTTTTATGGACATGAACTACACTGGGCACTTTCCTGATTGCTTTACATTATTTTTCATCTTCTCCATCTCTACCCTGGACTCCGAAGGAAGGACTCTCCCTTCCTCTTAATAATGTAGACAAAGGCACATAATATTGATCTCACTGCAGTACAGAACACTGCTGAAATGCTGAAAGCCAATTACTTGGTACAATACTGTACAGTAAATTTTAGGATAGGGTAGGCACAAGTAGCCATTCAAGTATTTTATAAGAGATGAGGCCATAAAAAGATTGTTCTCTACCAATCCTTCTCTCGTCATATACCAGTTGGGTCATGCTTTATTGGTTCTCATTACCAAGGTAGAGTGCGATAAGGAGTTTAAAACCATAGTAACTTACAATGACAGAACTGACGTTGCTGTGAAACACTCATGACTCACACGGCTCAATACCACACATTAGCCATTAAGGTGCCTCCCTAGCTTTCTCCATGATGGGACTTTTTATTTTTTTAGCAGGATCTTCTTTCAGGGCTTTCCAGAGGTCCCGATACAAATTCCCTGAGGCAATTATCTCTCCCAATTGAAGTAAATTTCATTAAAATCATTCAATCAATCAATCAATCAATCAATCAATGAGCATTTATTGAACAGCACCTGTGTGCAAGACACTAGGCAAGGCAATAACAATAACAACAACAAAAAACAAAAACAATAGCTCACCTTTATATAATGTTTAAGGCTTGCAAAACTCTTTACACATCTTATCTCCATTGATCTTTATAACAACCTTGTGAGTTAGGTACTATTATTATTATTATCCTCATTTTGCAGATAAAGAAAATGAAACTGAGCGACTGACTTGCCTGTAGTCACACAGTTTCTAAGTGCCTAAGGCAGAATTTAACTGAGGCCTTCCTGATTCCAGACTTAGTACTCTTTCACCAGGATGCAGAAGGGAAGCAATTCCCTGCCCTCAAGAAGAGGCTTCTTTCAGCCCCACCCCTAAGCTAATGACAAAGCATTATAAACTGCATATCAAGGTTCATCACTTTTATTCCATTTAATCTTCTGAGTGCCAAAATACCTTCAACAGAAGGCAGTTATAGCTCGTTTTTAACCTCATTTTAAAAATCTGAAACTAATTGTTTGCTTCCTATGAGTGAATTTTTTAATGACGGATTAACCTTTCATTTAGATTCTACTCATGGAAATGTTAGGCTTCAATACTTTGTATTTTTTTTTTTTTTGAAAAAAGATCTTAATAGATTATTAAGGCTCTGATTGAACCAGTCTCAGGGAGTGATTTTTTTTTAAATGTAAGAGAATATTCTAGTTTTGAGGGCGAAAACATTCCTTTGAAAAGAGCTGTAGAAGCAGATCAGATCAAGACCCCAACATATTTTACCCTTGCAGCTGGCTCACCTTAGAAGCATGTCTACTTTTTAATCAATGTGCCATATTAAAATGCATCATGAGATGACTATATATACTTCTACGTGATTTGTGCTTTATATTAGAGTTGTTCACAGGTAAATCACATCACGTCTTTTCCAGTCTTATCTCCAACTATGCTTATTTTACAAATAAATCTCAAACTTTCCATCAACACTCTATTCCCTCCTCCCCTTCTCCTGACTCCTTTAGCTCAGTCTGTCAAATTGTCCCTTCAAAGCCTGGTTCAAATGTTTCTTCTCCACTGAAGCATCCCTTGATTTCCAGGCAGAAATCATTTCTCCCACTCTCAACTATTATGTAGCTCTCCTTTAACATTAATGTTCAATAGTATAATACAGTTATTTGCATTTCTTGAGAGATAGTGTTGCCTAATGTATTCAGCCTTAGGCCTGCAATAAAGTTCTATTTTACTAGCTATGTAACCATGGATAAGTCACTTAACTTTTCTATGTCTTAGTTTCCTCATTTATAAAATATAGCTAATGCCTATGGTATCATGGAGTATTGACTCTGGGATGAGCATTGACCTTAGAGTCCTAAGGACCTGAGTTCAAGTTTTTCTTCTGCCACATATTTACTGTATGACTCTGGACAAGTCCCATAATTCAGGCAATTCTCCATGATCGTGTCAATCTACCTTGGCAAAGGAAGTACCAGAGTCCCTAGTAAATACCAGGAGCTCCTATTTTATATATACATATATATCTATATCTATATCTATATCTACATATACATATATATATATATCTAGGGTTTTTGGAATTATTTAAATGAGGTAATATATGAAGAATGCTTAGCAAACTTTAAAACCCTCTATATTTCAGTTATTATTGTTATTAATTATTATTATTGTGTATCATCTTAAATGGTGAGTTCCATGAGGCCAAGTACCATGCCCTGAACTCTACCACATTACCTTGTAGATGCCAAATAATTTCTTCCTAAAAACAGTTAGACATGGCATTGGTATAAGGGACCAGAGATTATGAAATACTTTTTCTGCCCCACAGAATGTTTTCATCTTATAGGCCTGAAAATCTTTGTGTTTTCAGAAACTGGAAACTTAACAACTGATCTCTGACTTTTTCAAATAACTAAGCAGATTGCTAAACCATCCAGGCCCTTGCCTACATCAGTTGCATGAAAAAACTACTGTCAGCCTTTATCAAATTGCTAGTTAATCTTTAGAAACCAAATTAGCTCCATAATTTCAGATGCATCCTTTTTTTTTCAAATGACTGTTTCTGTCAGTGAAATTGACAACAGAGACTGACATGTTTTTCTTATTCAATCCTGATCTTTGTTGTTTAGTCACGTGCCTTGGTCAAGCATTGCCAGACATAAGCAGTCATGTTGTATTGAGAGTTTCATGGAAATTTAATTATGGAAGTGCAGCAAGCAGAAGTAGGGAGAGGCTTTCAGCCAGTTAAGTGGAGACATTGATCATTTGGTGGAGAGGGTCTCCCATAAGAATCTCTCATGACTCTGGGAGTTGTGTTTATTTGGTAAACAAAGAAGTTAGTACTGTTTTCCCAGTAAAACATGATTTGTATTTACACAGGGTCTTCCTTTAATGGATTCTGAGTCTTTAAAAGCTTCAGTTGATTAACCGTCCTCCCATACCTGAGAAAATAGAAAACGGTCTAAGATGATATAGGCAAACTAGGTTTGAACCACTTCCTGACAGAGAGCTGATGGATTACAGATTCAGCATGAAACACACATTTTCAGACATAGCCAGTGTATGGATTTATTGTGCTTGACTATAATTCTCTGTTATAAGGGAGGATTTTTTTTTTATTGGTAGGGGAGAGGGCATAGTGATGCCTCCCAAAAGAAGATAAGAAAGAAAAAAGGTTTTGAATCATGTTTAAAATGCACAGAACAGAATAGAAGATAGAGACAAGCAAAACGATGTTTAAATTGTATGAGAAGTATTATGCACTTTAAAAATTGTACTATGTTAGAGATTCAAGGTTTTGTGTCCAATTCTCTTTTTCTATTCTTCTTTGTATATGGAAATGTTCATATTTGTTGGTGTTTGTCAACTTTGAATGATTAAAACTGAAAACTATTTAAAAAAGAAAAATATCACGATACAAAATCTCACCAAGATTAACGCTAAGTACATTAATTACTACTTGTGTTCCTGCTAAACTCCTCCTGAACTAGGAATGTTATAAACAAAGGGAAAATATATATACATACACACACACACACACATATATATATATATATATATATATATGTATACATGAGAGAGGCAGCTTTGAATTGTACAACTGTCTTAAAGGAGTCATTCCAATCACTTTATTTTTAGCATTTGGGGACAGACTGAGGTCATGAAAACTTTGACAGATCCATGCTGATAGCAGATGGACATAAGGGCTTATTGATAGAAGTCATGGAAGTCAAATGTTGTATAGAAATCATAGACTATTAGAGCTGTAAGGGCCCTTAGAGATCATCTAATCTAACCTACTCTTTTTAGAGATTAGAAAAGTGAGGCCTAGAGAAAGAAGCTGAGGAATGGCCAAGAATAATAATGGGAAGTACTTCTGGAGTAAGGAATAAAGAATATTTTCTTAAAAATTGAACAGAGTGCTCCATTAGCCACGATGGAGACAAGCTAATTTTATTAACTTTGGTGTGGTCTACTACTTGAGGCCTTCTAGGTCCTTGGATGTGGCCTTTTGACTGAGTCCAAGTTTTACAGAACAAATCCTTTTATTAAGGGGATTTGTTCTGTGAAGTTTGGATTCAGTCAAAGGGCCACACTTGAGGATCCAGAGGGCCTCAAGTGGTCTCAAGGCCATAGGTTCCCTACCTCTGATCTACACTTACATGACACAAATGAAGGCAGAACAAACAGCCTGATAAAAAGAGGAGTGGATCAGTAGGGAGGAGGCATGGGGCTAATGGAAACAGTGCTGAGTTTGGGGTCAGAGAAACTGGGCTACGTTGGGTAAATCATTTCACTTTTGGGGGTCTCAGTTTCTTTACTTGGAAAACGAGGGGGTGGGAATAGGTAACCTCTAAGACCCCTTCCAACTCTAAATCTATGGGCCTGTAAGTTTAGGAAGTGTACCAGCCCTGGTATGGCTCCCAACTTACTGTCTAACAATGCTTACTAAAGAGAAGTCGTTTCACCCTTGAACTTCAGTCTCATCCTTTGTACAATAATTATAACATCTGTCCCTTTCTTCTACCTAGTCCCCTTGTCCCTACTTGCATATGGAAGGATCAGCATCTTAGTGTAAGTTCCTTGGAGCTAGGGTCCCTCTTAGCTCCCAAATTTTGTAATTTTAGCAATTGGCTGAATTTCTAACTGTGCAGTGTTTCTGGGAGCATTTCTTTGATTTTCTTATGCTAGTAATAGAAATTTTTAGTTATTCCTTTTCCTCTTTTTTTTTTCCTTTCTGTCAGCAAAATGACATTTATTGAGCACATATTGTGTACAGGGCACCATACCAGGTTTTTTTTTTTTTTTCCCTTTTCTTAAGGCAATTTTGTTCCTCTGCCTTACCATCTTTCCCCCACCTATTTCATATTCAGCCAAGCTTTTTAAATGTACTGTTATTAGCTCTGCTGAGACTGGGAAATACTGTCAGTTTTGATTAATCTCCATTTCTTAGTTATAAGCATATTGTGGTTGTATGATTCCAAAATAAAATTTATTTTGCAATTTGCTGTATGCTAAAGGTCATAACTAAGATAGCCCTTGGCTCTTGCCTATGTTCTAAATCAAGTTTAAGTTTTAAAAAATTCATCTTTCTGGTGGTAAAGCTGTTGGTATCTACCAAACAGAGGCTCTGGTCATCCGAAATCTTGAGTATCTCCATTTTCACCATCCCCCGGGGGACAATGTGGTAGAGTGTATAGACAGCCTTGTAATCACTAAGACCTGGGTTCAAGTTTGAGTCTGATGCATATCATTTAGCTAGGTGACCCTAGGGGAGTCATTTAAAACTTTAAGTGCCCTCAGGCAACTCTCTAAGACCTTAAGTTGCAGAATAGTTTCTCTAGCCACAATTTCCTTGTCAGGAACTCTTACCAGACCAAATTCCTTACCAGGAATTCTTACACCAATGAAAATCAAAGATCTGGACCCTCCTCAGTACCTTCCCCACCCCTTCCAATATAGCTTTATTAAAGCTAAATTGAGAGAGAGAGAGGCAGAGAGAGAGACAGACAGACAGACAGAGACAGAGAGAGAGCCACAGAGACAGAGACAGACAGACAGAGACAGACAGAGACAGAGAGACAGAGAGAGAGAGAGAGAGAGAGAGAGAGCCACAGAGAGAGACACAGACAGACAGAGACAGACAGACAGACACAGAGACAGACACAGACAGAGAGAGAGAGGAACTGGGTGTACATCATTCATAGTGATGACTCAATGTATGACTTACTTATCCAAACCCTTTCTTTCCTTCAGGACTGAGGTCAAATCCTACATTTCTGGAAAGTTTTCCCAGGCTGAGGTAATCTACTCCTTATCTGAATATCTTTTATAATTTTCCTTTGTATAATTGAATCAGCAATGAATCATGTAGTGATATCTTTCTATTTTTTACTTGAACCACTTTAAACCTTTTAATTTTATTTAAATTTTATGTGTGTCTTATCTCTTTAACTTGATTAGATGCTTCTTGAAGGCAGGGACTAAGCCTTCTACTTTACTGTATCCCTCCCAACCCCTCGCCAACTCACATAGGTAGGACAGGTCCTTGCAAAAAACAGGAAATCAATAAATAATTGAATTGATTTGCAAGTTCTGAAAAAGAAAACATGAAATAAAATGTTGAATAACTCTATCCTAGAGGATTTTACCAAAAAAACATCATGGCATAAAAATATTCATTCTACCTAAACAAGAGCAACAACTGCATTTCAGTGACTAAAATGACCTCTAGAGACAGGATTGTTATCTGTTTAATAATAATAATAATAATAACAATTTCAGAACTTTCATATAGTGCTTTATGGTTGACATGGTATCTTCCTCACAAGCTTAAGAAAGATGTATTGCAAGTACTACTATTCTCACTTTCTAGATGGGAAAACTGAGGTTCAAAAAGTTTAATTGACTAGATTGTAAAGTTTGGTGGATTGAGGACAGGTTTAATGAACTAATTCAACGAGAAGTCATTAAAGGCTCTGTATCAACTTGAAGGGAGGTCTCTAGTGGAGTGTAGCAGATATCTGTCCTTTGTCTATGTCATTTGACTTTTTTATCAATAACTTGGATGAGGCCACATATGATATACTTGTCAGGCTTGCAAATGACAAAAATATAGAAGGGATGGTTAACATAATGGATGAAAGAATTGGGATCTAAAAAGCTTTCAGCAGGCTAGAATAACTGGCTAAAGTCACTAGGATGAAATTTAATAGAAAAAATGTTAAGTCCTATACTTGCATTAAAAAAAAATCCACAAGTATAAGGTGGGGAAGAAATGGTTAAATAGCATTTTGTCTTGAAAAGACCTGCGGGTTTAGTGGCCTATAAGCTCAATATGAGTCAATAGAATAACATGGCAGCTAAAAAAGTTAATACATTAAAAAAGGTATAGCGTCCACAACTCAGATGACAATATGCCCTTGTATGGTGCTCTGGTCCTGCTACATATGGAGTATTGTGTTCAGTTCTGAGTTACGCATTTTAGGAAGGATATTGATCAACTGGAGAGTGACCAGAATGGTGAGAAATCTTGATATGATGCCAAACACAGCAGTTTAAGAAATTAAAAATGTTTAGCCCAGATAAGAGGCCAGTGGGGTGGGGAGGAATCATGCTAGTTGGGTTCAAGTATTTGAAAACCTATAATTTGGAAGAGACTCATTCCTTCTTGCCCCAATAGAAAGGAGTGAGAGCAATGGGTAGAAGAGGCAGATTTAGATTGGATGAAATGAAAAATTCCCTAACAATTAAAACTATTCAAAAGTATGGTGGCTTGCCTTTGCAGTTAGTGGGCTCCCCTTTGCTAGAGGTGTGGGGTCCAAAATTGTCCAACCTACAATTAAAGAAACTGAGGCAGAGTTCTGAGCCAATGGCACTTTCCCTCTAATGAAGTGGACCCTCAGATCTTCCTCATGATCTGAGATGCCCCCTTCCTCCAGGGCCTTAGTTTCATAGTGCTTGATACCCAGATGAGATAGCAGAGACACAGTAAAATACAGAGTCTCATTGGTTGATAGATCATGGCCTTGATCCTCCAGGAGGGTCTACACAAGATACAGAATCCCATTGGTTGACAAATGAGCCCATGAGCAGACTGTGACAGACCTATCTTGACCTTTCAGGATGTCCTACCAAGCCAACAAACAAACCAATGAGCTGGGCTGATAAACACATGTCAAAACATCTACACAGTGTGATGGGCCAATAGATAGTCAGGCCACAGGCCAGCAAACAGGGCTACTTGTTGTCAAGTGTTCATGGCCAGTGCAATAGAGGGATGACAAGGGACAGAGGGGCAACAAAAATAGCTGGGGAACTTTCCGTGTCATTGAGTCACTTCTGCCATGCTGGGCTTGGTCACCATAACAAAGAAAAACAAAGGTGAAGGTCTTAGTTAGCTTCCTATGATTAAGTAAGTGAATTTACCATCTGTAGTTCATAGCTCTGGGGCCTAATATACAAAACTTATAATCACAACCTCTATGGAATCATATCAAACTGATTAATACTGATTGGAATAAAATAGGAGTCTAATTAATCATCTATCACAGAGGATTTCCAGTAGTGGCTGGATGACCATTTGTTGGGAATATTACACTGAAGGTTATTGGTCAAGCACAGATTGAAATAGATGGCCTCTGGGGTTGCTGCCATCTATGACACTCTGTGATTCTGATTCTCAGACTTTCCTGGGCTCACACAACTAATATACATCAGAGCCAGGATTCAAATCCAATTCTTTAGAAGTCAAGGTTACTTTGGAATTAGACATATTATGGATAGAAATTAGGTACTTGCTAGCATGTGAAGACCATGAATCTTGTCATATGGAGAGGCTCATCTTTACAGGACATGATATTTTAGGAGGTATACTCAGCATCAATTATTACCTTGGAAATAAAAGGAATTTAGTTAAGGAAACAGCAAAGCCCAGTGTAGTAAGAAATAGATTAGGAGTTTTCTCTTGACTTAATCTGGGGCCTCATTGCCAAGAACACTTTAACAACTAAGGGTGTGTAGCTTCTCAGGACACTGGTCTACAAGAGAGACAATCAGGAATTTAAGAGAATCTTGAACACGCTAATCTAGGTCATTCATTATTAATCAGTCCATAAACATTTATTGAATTCCTGCTAGGTAGAGGTAGGGGAATACAAAGGTGAATGTGATGTGACTTTATTTCCCAAGGAACTTGCATTCAAGTTGGGGAGCTAAAACATGAATACATAAATTCCTAACCAATGCATCCTTCCTGACCTTCCCAGGCTTAAAATGGTCTCTTGATTTTTCTCCTTAAAACCTTATTCTGTATCATGTGTATCTGTGTACTTGTGATAGGGTGACAGGATCATAGAACTAGAGTTAGAAAGGGTCATTGAGTCCATCTACTCTTACCCCCTCTTTTTTACACATGAGGAAACTGAGGCTAAGTGGTTCGTCCAAAGTAGTAGAGCTGGGATTTGAAGTCCTTTAATCCCAAATCTAGCTCTCTTTCAACTGAACTATACTGATAAGAGGTCAGAAACTAGAGGTGTTTTTGTTGATTTTTTTGTTTGTTTTACCTTATATTGCTATTATCTAGCATAGTGTCTTAAGTGTCATAAGCAGTAGGTGCTTAGCAAGTGTTTGCTAAGTGAATGAACATGGACAGATAATACAAGGCAGTGTTGCTGGTCATCCTTCTTTTCCAAGGGGACCAGGTTGATGTCTTGACTTTTGCATGAGTTGGATTTAAGTGAGGCAGAGTGGCACAAGTTGTCAGCCTCACTCTGTCTTCCCAAGTCATCAAAGTCCACTGGCGAGACAAAAGTCAGGACAACCGGAGATGGCTTGGGTTGCAGTGGATGACCTTGGCATCTTTGATGTCTAACCAAGTTCTAAGTGCTTCACAGAGCCTACTTCAGCCACCTTCATCGCTGTTGGAACAAATTGTTCTCATCTGTCCATTGTACAGGGGAAGTCTTCATATCCTTGGGGTAGACATCCCCCTAACCCACCAACAGGTTTAAGGCCTAAAGGTTACCTTCAAAGTGCTTTAGCTTGTCTGCCATGATGGTTTTACTGGGATATGGCCACTGTGCATGCTACAGCTTCTTGGGGACATAGGTGAGAGTTGGATGAAAGTGGACAACCAAAAGTGGATAAGCAGCCCTGAAAAGGGCTTGGACGTCCTCATGCCAGAGGCGTTAGTTCTCCCTGAATACTCCACACACCTCTGCAAGGCAGGAAGTAAATGGCAAGTGCCATATAAATGGCATGGATAATCAATCAACCAATACCTGCTATGTGCCAGGCAATGCTCTGGATTCTAGGGAGCAAATACAAAGAATGAAATGAAATCTAAACTTAAGGAATTTACATATGAGTGGAGGAGACAAAAAGTACATGTATAAGTATTTACAGAATAAACGTAACTGTAATAAATACAAAGTAACTAAATACAATGTAGTTTGGGAAGGAAGGGACTAGAAGTTAGATAAATCAAGAAAGGATTGCAATGGAAGAAAGTACTTAAGTCTTGAAAGAAGATAATAATTATAAATCACAGTAATTCAGTCAGTATGATAAAGAAGGCAGCCAGGTAGCACAGTGGGTGGAGTGCTGGGCCTGAAGTCTGGAGGACCTGAGTTCAAATGCTGCCTCAGACACCTATTTGCTGTGTGACCCTGGGCAAGTCACTTAACCCTGTTCGCCTCAGTTTTCTCATCTGTAAAATGAGCTGGAGAAGGAAATGGCAAACAAGACTAGTATCTTTGCCAACAAAACACCAAATGGGGTCACAAACAGTTGGACGTGACTGAAATGACTCAACAACAACAATGGTAAAGAATGGCTTTATGGAGGAGGTGATATTTGAGGGGGTAGAACTTTATGACCAGGGGAGAATGATATAATCAAAGGAAGAAAAGTGGCAGAGTGAACATATATATTAGGTGGGCCATGAGTAGGCAAATATAGTTGGAGTGTAGGGTTTTAGTTGATGAGCAAAGGATGTCACCATTGACAAACACTATACTTCAACACATCAATCAATCAACAAGCAATTATTAATCACCTACTTTGTGCCAAACATCATACATGCTAGGTGGTGGCATAAAGATGAAACAAGAAACTATCCTTGCTTTTGAGGAATTTATGTCACCTGGGGAGAAACAAAGACAAAGAGAAAATGAAATCCTATCCTCCTCCCGGTAGAAGGCAATTTCTTGATATCAGTCTCAATGTTCAGTCATCCAATTCATGAGTCCTTTATGCTGTCTGCCTTAATCCATCCCTAAAGACACACCAGTAGATAACTGGAATGTGAAGAGATTGATAAACTCATTGCTGGCTACATTAGCTATCTAGAGAACTGGGCAAGTGGGCTGACAACATAGGGAAGGAAGGATTTTATCAGACCTTTAGAGAATAGTGTTTACTGAGCAATTGTTTTCTCAACCTGACTACTGGTGATAAGATTTTCAAAACCTCAATTTCTGGGGTTCCTCTGGCTTCCTGTCTTACCTGTATTCACCACAATTACCTCTCAAGCTTACATTTGAAGCTCGGGCTTTTAAAATCTATTCACTGATCCCATGGTCCTTAGAAAATATCCATACTGCCATTTTCAACAATCATGTCAAAAGCCCTATCTGGAAATCTCCTCTTGACATTCTCAATAGCAACACTGTCCTCCCAGACCTGTCCTACAGAGTATTTTTTTTTTTTGACAAATCACACCAGTGTCCTTTCAGTTTCTGACTGACAACCATGCTGAGTACTCATAGTCCTCATCCTAGTTCTGAAACCTGTATCTTCTGTCCTCCAACCACTATTCAAATCAAGGTCTTTACTCTCTTGAACCCAGACTGTTCTTACAGCCTTATGATTAGTTTCACTGCTTCCAGCTTTTTTCTATTTGTCACAGTCATACCCACAACAATAGGAATCACATTCCTAAGAAAGGTTTGGATCACCCCTTTCCCTCTTCCAGAAGCTTTCATTGACTCTCAATTTCTTCTTGCATCCAATTAAAATTTCCTAATCATGGACTTGAAGGTTTTTTTTAATGGTTAGAGCTTTTTCTAAAAATAGATTTGTATCGGAGTGGGGGTGGGGGACATGACCAACAAGATACAGGACTAGACATTTTCTCTGATGTCCATGACCTCTTAAATCTCTCCGAAACAGAAAGTATGCACCAAAAATAAAGTCACTTCAGCCATCTCCAGGGTCTAGGGTGGAGGTGTCAAATGAACACTGTAACCTGAACAAGATTAAAGCATAATTGGGAAGTATTTAACAAAATAAGTAAAAATACAATAAAACATAGATCCCTCAAACCTGTGTCTACTCTACAGGAGAACTGCCACATTGACTCTAGAAAGGCTGGTTTGGTACCGGTTAGAACCAATCAACAAAGCCTCTCCCCATTCTCTCATGCATGGGTATACACCATTGTCTTTGAATTAGTTACAACTGGTTTATTCATTACCTACACATTAAGGATCTTTTTAGGAAAGATCTATGATTTCCTCTTGCAGGAGAAATTGGCAAATATGAGTTAGGAGAAATGATTATATGTCTCTTATATTAATAATCAATTATTGAATTACATTGAACTGAAGGATATTGCTAATGGATGAGATTGTCCATATCCCAGGGGTACATGCCTTTCAATCCTGAGTGGGAGACCCCACCAAGAGAACCTTACAAAGAATTTAATCTAAGGTGAATTCTGGCCCATTGTGTTCCATGTTTTGTATTTTGTCTGGATAAGAGATAAGTCTCTTTGTCCAGGACTGAGGGATCAGAGTCATATTCTCCAGCCCTACATTAGAATAGATCCACCTCTCAATATAATATTCATTCTTCTCATTAATTGTCAAACAATCAGAGTTGATCGCCATGGTCAGGGGTAGCCACACTTTCAAGGGCATATAAATGTTGGACGGGTTCCATGAGGGGTCTTTGGCATTCGAGAGTTCCACTGACCCCTTTTACTAATTATCTGTTTGCATGATTAATTACCCAGAAACTGTCTCTTGAATTTTTATATGTCACAGAGTATGCCACCTCCTTCTGCCACCCCTAAACAGTAATCAGCCTAGCACTTCTTAGACAAGTTCTCTCAGATTACATGAAGAACATAGAGACTAAGCTACTTACTTATCAAGCTAGTAAATGTCAAAGGTGGGATTTGAACTCAGGTTTTCCTGACTCCAAGCCCAGCACTCTATGTATCTCATCATTTCCTTCCCTTTCTCAGAACCCTATAGTGGGTTCCTGATTGCATCTTTTAATTAATACTTCAGATCATGGGTTTTAAGTTCTGCCGGGTGTAATTTCCACAATTCCTTTGACCCTACTCTCTGACCATGTAAAAACTGACAATTTATGTGGATATGCTTATATTTAACAAATTTCTTCCATTATGTTATAAACTCCCTGACTAATGCAACCATAAACTCTCCTTTATAATTTTCTTCAGTTTTATCTATTGCATTCTCTACAGAATAGGAGTGAAATTGATGTAGATGGCCCAACTCTTTGTGGTATGGCTTGGGCTAGGTCATTAGATTTGAGAGCAGAGTCTAACTGCGGCCTGTCTTCATATCCTTAGTGATTAACGTAGTACCTTCTGGCCCGTAGTAAGCACTTCATATATACTTATTGATGTGGCTCATTGATTCTTCTCTTTAGATGTTTGAGCTTTCCACCTGTGATAATAAATGTCATCTACCTCACTTCCTACAAAGAATGTGGGGGATTCATAAGAGAACACTGGAAAAGGGGGCATTTTTACAAGATCACTCAGAGATGAAACAGACTTGCAAAGAACTTCCCATATGCCTCATCTCCAAACCACATATATGTCCTTTAATGTGCTTCTAGAGCTGACATCCTTATTCTATCTGGGTTTGTTCAACCACCACCCAATAATGAAATGCTTGAGAGGTCCAAGAAGTGTTCCTCATGTCTGAGGGACTGATCTGTAAAGTCCACGAAGTCTTTATCTAGTAAAAGGAAAAGGCCTAAGCCAATGAGGAGGTTTATATGAATATTGATTATGTTTGGCCATTTTTGGAAGAAATATCTTTTTATGTTGAACTTTCAGCAGTACGTTATTTGCTGTGCACATAATTCAATCCTCTCAAGGCAACTTTCAAATCTGAGTCTATCATACTCACATGTATTTGAACTTTCGACCTTACATAGGCTGGAAAGAGGGAGTCTCGGTATTTGACATTGCACTGGAAATACCAAAGCAAAGCTTTGTTCTTGTTTATATTTTATTACGAAACCACTATATGCTAAGTATTTTTCTTTCTGAAGCAGTGTTTTCTTGTACCATAACAGCCTTCCTCAGAGTTCTCTAGAACATTTTATAAACATGTTCCCATGGAAACCTGGTATTGAATGACAGGATACAAGGTCACATTATTGGCTAAAATAATTCAATACAGTTAATTCAACAAACATGTATTAAGTAAACACAGGCCAGTGCAAAGCTAGGAATGCAGAGATAAAAAAGAGGAAAAGAAAGAAAGAAAGAAAGAAAAAGAAAGAAAGAAAGAAAGAAAGGAAGAAAGAAAGAAAGGAGGAAATGAAGGAAAGAAGGGAGAAAAAAAGGAAGAAAAAGAAAAAAAGAAGGAAAGGAAGGAAGGGAGAAAGGAAGAAAGAAGGAAAGAAAGAATAATTATCCTTAAGGAAAATACAGCCTAATAGGAGGGCTATGATATATGAATAATTAAACAGGATTCAAGGTCAATTGTAATAAGGTCAGTGGGTAGATATAGATAAAATTCTAGAAAACAAGTAGATAAAGGAGAAAACTTTTTTTTTTTTTTAGACTGGGTCTCCCTATCTCACCCAGGCTTGAAGTACAGCAACCAGTCATGGGCCTGACCCCACCACTGATTGCCATGGAAACTTTGATCTGCTCTGTTTCTGACCTGGGTTGGTTTGCTCCTCTTTAGGTAGCCTGGTGATCCTTCCAGAGGTCTGACAGTCTTTGGACAGAAATATGCTGGTAAAATTTAACAATGGACTCTTCAAAAATACTTTTTAGTTTTATCTGTAATATTAAGATTTTCTCTATCATTTTTTCAGTCTAGACAAGCAACAAAGCAATGAATCAAGCCCTAATTTGTAGTGCTTGCTGATTTCTGAGGTATAAATTCTCATATTGAACATTTGACAATACCTCGTACCTCTGCTTGCCCACTGTAACTCAGAACTCCCAAGCTCAAGCTATTCTGCCAATCCCTCTCCAGTAGGAGGGATTACAGGCACATGCTACCACAATCAGCAAGAGATCACTTTCAGCTGGGGACCAGGGAAGACTTCAAAGGGTGTCCTAAGTTGGTCCAACAAAAATAATCATAATAACAAACAGTAATAGTAATGATGACACCACTTTATATTTGTATCATTCTATAGTTTTCAAATAATTTGTACCATATTGGACTTTTTCTGTATATAGGTTTTTATATTTAAGGGATGTAATATCCATAGCATATTAGAATCCATTGAATCAGGGAATGTTTTATGAACGAACAAATGAATGAATGAATGAAAAAACATATATACAGTGCGTACTGTGAGTAAAGCGCTGTGCTAAGTGCTGGGAATACAAATAGAAAAAGCAGAGATAGTCCTTGATTTCAAGGGATTCATATTCTAATGGCATAATTACCATCTTAGGACGTTTCATCTGCAAATCAAGTGAAAAGGTCCTATATTCCTTAAGATTCAGCAACCACAAAACATATGGTAATGCATCTTCTTTAATGTTCTTTTTGCTGATAAAATCATATCTGTTTTTGAACAGTTATGGTTTTGAACCATTTGACAGGGCTGAGGACTTGGCTGTAAACTTTCTTTTCTGAGTGTTTAGTACCTATAATGTCGCACCTATATACAGTTTAATACCTATGTACAGTTGAGGAAGTGGGAGCTGGAGCATCTGCAGGAACAGCTGCCATATCTCATCTCCATAGCGGTTTCATCCAAGATGATGGCTGCCCTGATGAGTGCTGGGCTGGAAGCAGAATGGGGAGTCTGGAAGGCATTGACATTCCTAGGGCTTAGATCTAAGGCTTACCATGCCCATGGGTGGCAGTTGGTCAGTGGTTGGTGCTGGTTACAATGGGGCATGCTTGTGTAGTAGGTGGAAGACATGAGGTCCAAAAAGTTTTAGAGACTTCTCTAAATCCCACCAGCAAGGTCAAGATAAGACTTAAGCCTGTCCCTTTTATTTGCTCCTGAGGTAAACTCAGTGAACCATAATAATATCTATTTTCAGAGAAAAATTGGTAAATAGTCTAAGCTAAGTTGATTAAATTGAGTTGACTTGGGTGCTTGGCATCAGTTCTAGGGTAATTGGTCTATGGTTCTCTCTGGTATTATTTATTCCCCTGGATAGATTAGACTTGTGCATTATAGAGTTAAGAGAGGGAAAGAGACTCTCTTTTCATTCTTTAAAGACTATCTCACAGGGACATACAGGCAAATAGACACATTTAGGAAAATATGCCAAACTTAATAAGTTATGTTGTGTTGTTCAGTCATTTTTCAGATGTGTCCAACTCTTTGTGACCCCATTTGAGGTTTTCTTGGCAAAGATACTGGAGTGGTTTGCCATTTCCTTCTCCAGTTTATAGATGAAGAACTAAGGCAAACAGGGTTAAGTGACTTGGCCAGGGTCACACAGGTAATAAGTGTCTGAGGCCACATTTGAGCTCTTCTAGGATGATGAGTCTTCCTGACTCTAGGCCCAGCACTCTATCCAATTTGCCACCTAGCTGCCTTGGTCAAAGAAAGGACAAAGGCAGGCCTTCCAAAGGGGTTTTGAACACCCACACACCCACACACCCACACCCACACCCACATCCCCCCACACCCCCTCCCACACACTCCCCACACCACAAATTCACCAGCTCCCAAACATAGTTTAGTGAAAGAAAACAAAAGCCATCATTTCAAAAGGATAGGCAGACTCACATTTTACCTTGTGGCTCTTAGTTTTCTGAGAATTTTCTTGTCCTCTCTCTAAGGTCAGTCCTTTTTCACTGTGAAAATTCTTTAAGCCTAGACACAATGCGGAAGACAAGTAATCTGAGGAAACTTCTGTAAATGCTTTTAATGTTGCACTTATATCCAAGGGAACTGTTGGGTGCAAGCGAGATTAAAATGGTACGTCTTGGTCCCAAGGGCAGAAGTGGCATAATGGGTAGAAGCTACAAAAAAGTAAATTTTAGGCTTATTTTAAGCAGACAGACTTTACCTCCTAACAACTAGAGCTCTCCCAAACTAGAATAGGTTATCTTCAGAAGTAGTGGGGTCTCCCGATTGGAAGTCTTTAAACATTGAAGCAAAGGTTAGATGACCCGCTATAAAATATATTATAGAGGGGATTCATTTTCAGGTATGTAGCCAGTGAGGTCTCATTCCAACTCTGAGAGTTAAAGATCTGAGACACTAACAAAGGCATTTGTTAAAAAACAAACAAACAGTGGCAGCTAGGTGGCGCAGTGAATAGAGGAGGATGATCTGAGTTCAAGTGTGGACTCATACACATAACACTTATTGGCATAGCTGTGTGATTCTGGGCAAGTCACTTAACCCCATTGCCTAACCAAAACAAACAAACAAAAAACAAGCAAAAAATACCCAAAAATACATAATTTCTTCAAGTGATATTGCCAAAGCTAAGGGAGCCCTTACATAAAATAACTTGTTTCCCTAAGAACTTATCTTTTCCAGCTTGCTCTTTTGGGACTTTGAATTTCAAGGAAATGAAAGATTCCATTAATAATAGTATTAATCATGATAGCTAACATTTATGAAGTTACTCAGGCAACTAGGTGATGCAATGAATAGAGTCCGCTGAGCCTGGAGTCATGAAGACTCATCTTCCTGAGTTCAAATCTGGCCTCAGACAATAGCTGTGTGACCTTGGGCAAGTCATTTAAGTCTGTTTGCCTCAGTTTCCTCATCTGTCAAATGAGCTGGAGAAGGAAATGGCAAACCAACTCCAGTATCTTTGCCAAGAAAACCCCAAATGAGGTCACAAGGAGTCAGACATAATTAAACAGCAACGTAAAGTCACTCAAGATTTGTAAAGTATTTTATGTGTATTACCTCATTTGATCCTTACAACAACCTTGTGAAGTAGGGACTATTACTATCTCCATTTCATAGATGAAGAAATTGAGGCTCTGAGAGGTTGTAATTTATTTGCACAGGTTTCCACAGCTCATTATTGTGTGAGGCAGGACTCAAACCAAGGGTGCCTTGACTCCAAGCCCAGACCTTTATCTACTAAACTACCTCATTTATTTTTGTAGAATCATACGTAGATTTAGAGCTGACTAGGAATTAAGAGGCCCTTTAGCCCAGCGCCCTCCTTTTACATATGAAGAACTGGACACCTCATAGAAGTGAAATTATTTGTCATTTCAAGATCACGGTATGTAGCAGTGACAAGATTAAAGTCCACATTCTCTAGTTGTTGTCGCTCAGTCATTATTCGGTTGTGTCCGACTCTTCGTGACCCTAGAGAAGGAACAGCAAAGTCCTATTTTTCCCCCAGAGCAGTGAGGCCACATCCTTTCCCTATATCTTGATTAGGCAACCCTTTCCCCTATATCTTTAGCCCTGTACGCTGAGCAGACAACAACTTCGCCCATCTGCTGAATAGGCAACCTCACCACTCTGTAGCCCATCCTATCACCGGCGACCTTGTGGTCTAGGGACTTTCCCAAGACCTTGCAAGCGCAATAAGACCCCTCAGTGCCTGATAGTAACTTAAGTGATGTCAAAGTCCCCATTTACGTCTTATGAATATGGTAATGAAGGGACTTTCCAGAGTGAAAGTATGGCTATTCCAAGATGGCCAGCCAGAAGACCCAGTACAGCTCAGGCACAAGTCCTTTCTTTGCTTGCATAGCACAAAGATTATGCCATAGCAAATTTACATAAGTTACTCCCCTTCAGCTCTGATATAAGGAAGTCTCCATTCCCCTTCCACCCGACCAACCCGTATCCTGAGCTGCTTGGTTCTGTTTGCTTTTACGACAATAAAGCCCTGATTGGAAGGACTCTGGCCTTGCTATTCTTACTGACTCTGAACCAGCTCTTCCACTGCAACCCAATTTGGGATTTTCTTGGCAAAGATACTGCAATGGCTTACCATTTCCTTCTCCAGATCATTTTCCAGATGAGGAAACTGAGGTATACAGGGTTAAGTGACTTGCCCAAGGTCACAGGGCTAGTATCTGAGGCTAAATTTGAACTCAGAAGATGAGTCTTCCTCACTCCAGGAAGTTAGTACTCTATCCACTAAGTCACCTAGCTGCCCACATTCTCTGAGCCAGCACCAAATCCAGTTCTCTTTTCATTTCTACATATAGCCTTCTGATCCTGGGGCCAACCAGCTAATGAACATTTCAGAACTTAGGCAGGCATATACTCTATCACTGGGCCCATACCTAAACCTTTCCTATTTTGTAGGATCTGTAAGATCTGGTAGTCTGATGGAATAGCCTCAGCCTTACCCTGAGTCACCTCAATAACATGAAGAAAGTATCAAACACGAAAAGTTTTGATGCTTGTCTCGAGTAGTTTAGTTTTAGTGGTTCAGTTTTAGTACTTGTCTCACAAGCAATGCCCTATAAAAAATAATTCTATTTTTCAAAAGCAAAGACATCAGTCCTTACAGATTATCAAAAAGCTGATGCTTTAGAATTGCAGTTCAACCCCAGTGCTTTTTATTGTAGTCATACCTTCTTACCAGATTTCCTATATGATCAAGGGCACACATCGGTAATTGGTTTGGGGAAGAACAAATATGAATCAACAAAGTAAAACTTCCCGGCTGCCAATTCTGAAGAAAGTGTTTCGTAAACCTTAAAGCACTCCATGAATGTGAGTTATTGTTAGTAAAATAATTCACAAAACTCCCTGGCCCAACTCACTGAAATAGTATGTAGACCCTTTTAAAATAGTCCTGGGGAACTTTGATGCTTTGAAATTCAGGGTACCCCCAAAAGGAAAGGGAGAGTAACCATAGCAATTTGAGCCTCTAGGAAGGACATCGAGTTATATTACCAAATAGGTTATTCAAGTAAGTGGAAAGGTCTTGGCAAACTATAGTAGATATTAAGGCATGACAATTTATTTTTTTCTTCTTTCAAATAAATGTTCTATTGATCCTCTTTTTTTTACATCACTCTCACTTCCCAATGATTTCTTCTCCACCTCCTTCCCTCAATCCTGAGCTCTCCCTTATAACAAAGAAGACCAGAAAAGTAAGTTAACACATTGACATATGTGACATCTGCTTCATTCTATAGCTATGGTCCATGACCTCCTTGCCAAGAAGATGGAAGCTACTTGATGATCAGTCCTCTGAAGTGTGAGGATTTCTCTTGCTTTCTTTACTGTACAATAACAGATGCAATATTAACACCAAACAATTCTTCTCACTTGCCAGTCAATATGCACTCTCTTGCTCTCATGTTCTTTCTCATACCTTTTTAAAAAATTTTTAAACCATCAACTGTCCCCTGTAAATTTTGAAATAGCTCTCTGGCCTTTCAGTTGGCCCGCATCTGAATTAATACAAGCAACTCAGATGCCCTTTTTCACTGCTGATGATCTCAGGAGAAATATAGCAGATGAGGTTTCTTTATTAGAGAAAAAAATGATTCAGACAGAGTTAAACTAAAGTCAAAATTTGGATTTCCTCTCTGCCAAGATGACCTATTTCTGTGTTCACTAACCTTTTCCCATACTTTACTCCCCAGTAAGTCCTCCCTAATAGCTATAATCTACTCCTCTATGCTCTGCACAAGTCGCCTCTCAGTCCTTTAAGGGAAGAGGATAGAAGAAAGGAAGGCAGATGACAGATTAGTAGTGATGTAACAGATATTAGTAGTGATGACCTGGGGAATGGAAGCAATGATGGGATAGCTAAAGTAACTGGGGGGTGGGGTGGTCATTGTTCCAGGGCTGGAAGTGACCTTAGAGACCATTTAGTGTGATTCATTTATTTTACAGATGAGGGGACTGAATCTTAGAGAAATTGTGATTTTCCCAAGGTCACACAAGTAGTAATGACCAGAGATTCAATGAGATTCAAACTCAGGCCTCTTATCTTCCTTACTTCAACATTAGTAGATCAAAATGATTCCTGATAGGACATTTTTATTTTCGAAGAGGAGTGTGCTATTTTCCCCCCAAGACCTATCAATACACACAAGAAAATGAGAAACAAACACCTTTCCAAAATCATCCAATGACTACAGATGCGCAATTAGCCTAAAGAAAAGAAAGGGAATTTCTTTCTCGAAATTGCAACTCTAAAGACATTAAGCAGCTGCTGAATTATCCAGTGCAGAAAAACCTCACAGAAAAAGGCCTATGTCAGCAAGGGCTCAGATTCCACAACAAGAGTCCAAGAGTAAGCATGGGATTCTGTTTTTCATCCTCAGTCCTGCTATAGCTTACTTATTTAACTTCCAGGACAATTCACTCAGTGACACAATCTCAAGTTGCCTAATTTAACAGAACAAGGCAAGCTCAGTCCATAAAAGGTATGGGAACCATGATCATTGTGAAAGAAGATTACTAGTTCCAGAAATGCCTTGAAAATTGATGAGTGATGAGCTGATAGTGATAACAAAGCAGGGGAGATTGGAATGGTATGGAGCAAGGATTAAAAGTCTCTGTCTCTGTCTCTGTCTCTGTTTCTCTCTCTTTTTCTCACCGTCTCTCTCTGTCTTTCTGTCTTGCTTTGGAAAGAAAACCAAATGGCAAAGATCTTTTGGGGACTCTCTATGAGGAAGCCCTGGGAAAATTTGAATGGATGTTCATGACACAGTCCTGGAATAATTTGAATAGCCTAGTCCAGCTGCCCATAAAAGATATAGGCAATGGAAGAATAGCTAGGGAGAGAAGGGTACTCCCCCAAATACCAATATCATGTAGGAGTTGCTGGCACAAGCAATAGTTACACTGCTTAGATTATAGAGGAAAAGGGAAGGATATAGTAATAATTCACTATAAGTCAATATAGAATTAGAGATGGAGATTCAATTTGTGTCAGAGAGAGGCCTCTCAACCCAAACCACTTTCTGACTATGAACCTTTCAGGGGCCAACTAGGTAGTACAGTGTATAGAACATTGGGCCCAGAGTCAAGAAGACTCATCTTTTTTGAGTTCAAATCTAGCTGTGTGACCCTGGACAAATCATTTAATCCAATTTGCCTCAGTTTCCTCATCTGTAAAATAAGCTGCAGGAAGAAATGGCAAGCCATTCCAGTATCTTTGCTGAGAAAACCCTAAATGGGATCATGAAGAGGTGGACATGACTGAAAATGATTGAACAAGAAGAACAACCTTTAGGTTATGGACCACGCACAAAAGCAGGATTAGTAGTAACAGTGGGGTTTTACCTTAGCTATGAAAAAAACAACAACATTATTTTCCCATACCATTCAGAGTTTTCTTGAAGAAAGCAGGGGAAAAAATGCAAACTTCAGGGAACAGATGAAGTGGCGAAGACCAATGAGACATGAAAGAGAGCACTTATGTAGGAAAAGAAATTCCAACTTCCCCCACCCAGAGCCCTAATGAAGATAGTACTCTAAGGCTTGGATATTATTGAGTTCTTAGAGAGGGATACTCACTAAGGATTATTTTTTATTTAATAATTAAATTTTTAAGTGGAAGATCTGGCTCCATTCATTTTCAACTAAAACTGTTCATGTTACAAGTCTTATGATCTTGTGTGCTTAAAAAGGGAGCTAGTACCTACTCTTGGGGTTTGCCAGATATGGAAGGTCCGAGATGGGAGGTAAACAAGCTAGAGAAATGAAAGGTACCCAAAGTACTCATATCTGGGCCTTTGTGTGACACAAAGGTAACAGACACAAGGACTCTATGAAGATTAAAGCCTGGGGAATGTATCACTCAGAGAATGCCAGATGTTTTAGAAATTCAAGGTAAAATGGTTCCCACGGAGAAAGAAGTCCTGATGATGATGGGACTTTCAGGAGCCAAGATGGAGGAGTAAACAGTAAATCACCATAACTCTCCCATATTCACTTCCAAACAACCATAAAATAGTTCCTCAAAACAAATCCTGGAACAGCAAAACCAGCAAAAAGACAGGGTCAAACAACTTTTGAACCTGAGAAACTTGGAAGATCAGCAGAAAAGATCTCTCTCACTTGGGTTAAAGGGAGTACAGTAAGGGACAGGAAGTGTCACAGTAAGCCAGCAGCAAGACCTACCTCATTAAACCAGGAGTAGATCCTGAGTCCCACTGTAGTAGAGCAGACAAACACCAACACCAGGACCCACCTATCCCCATGTTCATAATCAGGGTAATGGGTAGACTCCAGCCCTGAGAATCACCTTGTGCTTCAATGTAGCCCTGGGTAAACAGGCTGCCACCAGTGGTGAGACCACCATGTGCTTCAGTATGTCTCTGGGGAAATGCAGAAACATCCCACCAGCCTGAGCACACACCCGACCCCAGCTCAGCAGCAGGTAAGCTGTCAGAGCTCTATGACCTCCAGCAGTGCCAGCCATCCCTCACCCCACCTCTTCAGTACCATACCAGAAAAGAGGGCCCCCCTCATGGGCCTCAGGGCAGTATCAATGGAACAACAGGCAAACAGCCAGGGCCTGCAGCCCCTGGCATAAGAGGCCTGAGACATTGCTCTTGATACCGTGGGAGCAGAGCTCAAAATTAAAAGAAAGGAAAAAGGCCAAAAAAGATGAACAAACAACAACAACAAGCAATCTGGCCATAGAAAGTTATCATGGTGACAAGGAGGACCAAGACACAAACTCAGAAGAGGACAACAGTGTCAAAACACCTATGGGCAAAGCCCCAAAGAAAAATGGAAAGTGGTCTCAAGCCCAGAAAGAATCAATGAAAGAGCTCAGAAAGGAGCTTAATAATCATATAAATGAGGTAGAAGAAAAATTGGGACAAGCTCATTTCTTGTGATTTCTCATTTCTTCTCTCATTTAGTGATGTAAGATAATTATTAAAAAAGAGTCAACAGCCTTGGAAAAATAAAAGAACTGCTTAAAAAGTAGAATGGGCCAAATGGAAAGGGAGATACAAAAATCCACCAAAGGAAACAACTCCTTAAAAAGTAAAATTGTCCAAATAGAAAAGAAAGTACGAAAGCTAATTGAGGAAAACAACTCCTTAGAAGTTAGAATTGGGCAAGTGGAAGCTAAAGACTCTATGTGATATCAAGAATCAATCAAACAAATTTAAAAGACTGAAAAAAAAAACCCGGAAGAAAATGTAAAATACCTCATGGGAAAAACAACTGACCTGGAAAATAGATCCAGGAGAGAAAATATCCAGAATCATTGGACTATCTGAAAGCCGTAATTGAAAGGAGGACCTGAACAACATTTTTCAAGATATTATCAGGGAAAATTGTCCTGATGTCCTGGAATCAGAGGGCAAAATAGGCACTGAAAGAATCCACTGATCACCTCAGGAAAGAATTCCAGGATAAAAATGCCAAAGAATACGAAAGTCAAATTTCAGAACTATCAGGTCCAGGAAAAATACTGGAAGTGGTCAGAAAGAAATAATTCAAATATCAGGAAGCCACAATCAGGATTACATAGTACTTAACAGCTGCAGGTCATGTAACATGATATTCTGGAAGGCAAAGGAGCTAGGACTACAACCAAGAATCACTTACTGGTAGAACTTAAGCATAATACAACAACAGGGGAAAATGGTCATAAATGAAATAGAAGTATTTCCAACTTCCATAAGGAGAAGACCCGAATTAAACAAAAATTTGATCTCCAATATCAAGACCCAAGAGAAGCATGAACAGGAAAAAAGGGAAAACAAAGAATTCAATAGAGCTAAACTGTTTACATCTCTACACAGAAAGATAATACTTGTAATTCTTAAAAATTGTATCACCAATATTACAGCTAGAGGGAATATACATAGACAGGGTATGGGTATAAGGTGAATTTGAGGGAATGACATAAAAATAGTTAAGGGATAAGAAAGAGGAGCACACTGAGAGCAGAAGGAAGGGAGAGGTAGAATGGGGTAAATTATGATATGTTGAAAAATATACATTAAACAAATGCCTGAATCATGAGAAATTATGTTTGGCAACAGAGCAATTAATGATGACAATTCTAAGCTAGATCATTGCCACGATTACAGAATGGTTATCCTTGGTTACAGAATGGTTACAGAATTACACAAAATACAGAATCGTTATCCTTAAGGACCTTGGATTTAGGGATCACTATAAACTTTGTAATGAAATGGTAGAAACTATCCAGGTCATCTCTTGAAAACAGTGATTATAGTAGATTAGTATCAGGATAGTAACTTGTGCCAGGATTATTTCTATTTCAATTCCATTTAAAAAGACGAGACTTAGATAACAATAATAATGACAGTGACCTCAACAATGACAGAAACAACAACTCAAATTTCTATGGCACTTTACAATCTGAAAAGGACTTTCATGAATAAATATTGGGTTCATATTGTTCTCTTCAGGAACATTTCTATCCAGGGATTAGTCCCCAGTCAGATTTATTGTTTGAGCAAAGAATGTTTTAAAAAAACAAAAGGAGATTTTCATTTATTCTATGGATGAAAGCTTAAACCTTTCTGGAAAAATGAAGGCCAATGAGGCTTGTAAACTGGATGAAAAAATATTTCATTCCATTTTTGTTTACCATCAAAGGACTTTTTCAACAAACATGTACTGAGGACCTACATGTCTAAGGTACTGTGTGAGTATGGTATATGTGTGTTCAAGCAGGACTAGTACCTCTGGTGTAAGGGCTTGCTTAGCCCTTTTCAAGGCTGTTCATCTACCTTTGGTGTCCACCTGGCACTCAACTCTCATTTGTGATTTCAAGAAGCTGTAGCATGCTAGAGTTTGATCAGACTTTGAAGATGCCAAGGACATTCATTGCATCCCAGGCCATCATGAGGCATCCTGACTTCGATCATGCCACTGGACTTTGATGACTCTGGAAGAGACAGTGAGGCTGATGACTTTGTGCAACTCTGCCTCACTTAAATCCAATTCACCCATGAGTCAAGACATCATCACCCTGTAATGTCATTGGTCCTCTTCAAACAAAGGACAAAGGCAACAACAACGTGCAAATGTTAAGGAGATACAAAGTTTAGATGATACACTGACCTACCCTTCTAGGGTTATATACATATGTCATATACATACCTGCATATACATGCACACACACATGCATGTACATATACACACAGTATTCCAAAAGTCTCAATGGAGTTTTAAGTCATTAAAGCTTACATATGTATAAGCATACATGTGTGTGTATATATATATAATATATATACACACACACACATATATATACATATACATACATACACACATGTATACACACATATAGCCATGCATATAGGGCTGTTAGGTGGTACAGTGGATAGAGTGCCAGGCCTGGAGTCAGGAAAACTCATCTTCCTGAATCCAAATATGGCCTCAGATACTTACTAGTTATATGACCCTGGGCAAGTCACTTAACCCTGTTTGTCTCAGTTTCCTCATCTGTAAAATGAGTTGGCAAAGGAACTGGCAAGCCACTCCAGTATCTTTGCCACGAAAACCCCAAATGGGGTCACAAAGAGTTGAACATGACTCAAATGACTGAACAATATATACATAATACATATATACAAGTATTCCAAAATTGTCAATGTAGTTTTAAATCATTCAAGCTTATGCATGTATAAATGTACACACATAAATAGACATGCATATCTATATCTAATGTTAAAAATAACATTATAAGGCATAAGATAAGTGAAACCAGCTGGCATAGGAAGTGAGGTGAGGTGGGAAGGGAGTACAGAGATAAAAGAGGCAACATGGAGGAGATGACATTTGAGTTCATCTTTAAAGGATGCATAGGAATCCAACAGGTTAAGAGAATGAGGAAAGGCATTCCAGGAATCAAGAATAAGGTGAACAAAGACATGGCAACAGGAGGGAGCATGGTACTTTGAGGCAGAAGAAAGTAAAATGAAACAAGGCTAAACAGATAGGGTGAGGGCAGACTTTGAAGCTCCTTAAATCTGAAACAAAGAAGCCTGAACTTTGCTCAGTAGGCCATGGGAAACCGCAGAAGAATTTTGAGTGGAGGAGAAATGTGACCAGATCAAGAGCAAGAAAGATAATTTTGGCACTGGCATGAACAGATCAGAGGGAGGAGATACTTCAGTCAGAAAGATATTTTGAAGTTGGACCATTGGGAACCAAGACACTTCACCTTTCATCAATTTCTCTGTCTTCTTGATAACAGAAATAAAACTTCGCTGCCCAGAGGGTATGATGTAGATGAATCAGCTAATATTTATAAAGCATAATGAAGACAAAAATGGTGTCTATGTATGTCATTGTCATTAATAATAAACACATTAGCAATATACCATTGCTTCAAACCTATTTATTAAAGTTTATTGTCTATGAAATGTGTGACATTTCACTAGAGGATGGTTCAGTTTTAAAGGCCCTATTTACTTCAGGCAAGCTTTAAATAGAACTTTTTATGATTTTTAATATTAGCTGATTTGGGCTGTTCACTTACATATGTATGGACACTGAGGACCATGCTAGAGGATTCCATATCAGAGCAGTTTTGCAGAGGCAGTGATGCCCTTTTGCTCCAGAAAAGAATTAAAAAAAATTCCAAACCCTATGAAGTGATTTTACAGCAGTGTAAGGAATTCCCATCTATGATCTAGTGAAACCAGTGTCTTTGTTTCAGTCACACTACATTATATTTTCAGTGCTTCAGTTCCTAAGCCCTTGAAGTTATGTCCTGGCTCTACAACATTCTGTCTAACAGATGCCCCTTCTGAATCTGGTCTTACAGGATTTTGGTTTGAAGGGACCTTAGAAATAACCTTCTCTCACCCACTCATTTTTACAGTGGGGGTAGAGTATGAAGTGATTTATTTGAGAAATTACGGGTAGTTAGCAGTAAAGTTAAGATTCCCACCTGTGGAATCTTCCTACTCTATCCAAGGCATTTTTTTTCTCCGTGACAGGTCCCCAGCTTCTACAGGGGTGGGGATCCTTTGGCCTCGAGGCCACATGTGGCCCTCTAGGTTCTCAAGAGCTGCCCTTTGGATGAATTCAAACCTCACAGAACAAATCTTGATTTGTTTAGTAAAACTTGGACTCAGTCAAAAGGCTGCACCTAAGGACCTAGAAGGTCACATATGGCCTTGAGGCTGCAAGTTCCTCACCCCTGTTCTAGAACACCTCCCCTGTCCCTTATTCTTTCAGGGCCCTGGTCTCCTGCTAGATAATCTGTCCAATTAATATGTATTAATGCATACTTTTTTCCACTATTACTGTGGCCTTTTTAGGCCACATGTTTATGCCTTTTAACTTGGACATCTTGGAGACATAAAGTCAAAAAAAAAACCTCTTGCAGTTGAAAAGGACCTTCAATGTCATTTATTCCAAGTTAGGAGCAGTTAGCCGGCACAGTGAATAGAGTGTTGGATCTAAAGTCAGGAAGACCTGGGTTCAAATTTGGCCTCAGACACTAGCTGAGTGACCCTGGGCAAATGACTTAACCCCATATGCCTCAGTTTCCTCATCTGTACAATGACCTGGAGAAGGAAATGGCAAACCACTACAGTATCTTTGCCAAGAAACCCCTTACAATGGAGTAATGAAGAGTTGGACATGATTGAAACAACTGAACAACAACAAATTCCAAATTATTCTTGAAGTAAACATTACCTCTAAAGTCTGAAGCTTAGCAGTAGATAGTTCGGGTCCTGTGGCTGGCCTATGGAGTCCCCTTAGGAGACACTGTCTACCACCTGATTGTGGAGGCAGTGAGCACATCATCACTTCTGTTTGTTATGCTTATTATTTCCTGATCTGAAATGATTAAGAAACAGAGACGGAATTGAATAGGTCACAACCTTATGATCTTTGAAAGGTTGGAAAATTGGGCTTCTCACTAAAGTTGGCAGCAACATCCAATGAGCAGCAATGGCTGATGTCAGCATCTTCATTGGGAACTGAGAGGCACTAAGGACAAACACCACGTCGAGCAAAGGCAGCTTAAGGCAGTGTGATTCCTGGTGGTGAGGGGACATGAAAGCTATGGATCCTACAAGGCTACTGACCACTCAAGCCCAGGAGAGACCTACACTTAAGGGTCACATCATGAGAACTTTGTAAAAGGAGAAAAGGAATTCCAGTAAACAGGAACTGTGAGTTATCCTTTTACCACATGTGTTCTCTATATGTGTGTTTTCCTACCATTAATCTCTGTTTAAGCTTACTCTTTCCATCAACCATGTGTATTTATGGGAGAATATAATCCAGACTTTGGGCAGGTGTTTTATAAAAACTCTTACTATACTCCTTAGTAAATGACTTTGCTAAAAACTAATTGAGGATCCTGACTAATAATCAATAAGAAATATACCACTTGGAACCCATGTGTATAAAGGGAAAAAGAGAAAAGGGCTTAGGATAGATCCTTAAAGGATGCTTACACTTAGTAGGAATGACGTAGTGAACTAAGGAGATGGAGAAAGAGCAGTTAGACAGGTAGAAGAAAAATCAGAAGAGAGCAATGTCATGAAAATCTAAAGGAGAAAGGGTATCCAGAGAGAGGAGATGAGTAGTATCAACTTCTGTACAGACATCAAGAAGGAAGAGAATCGGGCCATTAGATTTGACAGTTCAAAGAACACTGGTATCTTTGGAGAAGGTAAGTTCAATTGAATAATGCTGTCAGAAGATTGCTGAGGGTTTAGAGGAGAATGAGAGAAGAGGAACGAGGGCACTTAATGGAGACAGTTTTTTTTTTTTTTTCCAAGAAATTTACGTGAGAAGGGGAGGAGACACATAACATAGTAGCTATCAGAGATAGAACAAGTGAGTGTTTTTTTTGTGGTTGGGGGAAATAGAAACATGGTTGTAGATGGCAAAGAATGAGTTAGCAGAGATTGGAGATTAATGTCAGAGAAGTGATGATAACAGAGGTAAATCAATGGAGAAAATGGACGGAGATGGAACCAAGGGTATGAGGGACTGACCATGGAAAGAAGAGAGGCTGTGTCTTTATCTGAGATAAGAGTCAAGGAGAAGATAGTAAGTGAACATGTATGAGTATTATGAAATGAAGAAGAGGAAGCTTTCAGTGAATGACAGGTCAGGTGGGGAAGGGGATGCTGTAGGAGATTGAAGGAAAGACCTGGAGGTTTGGAACAGCTGCTATGGCAAATAGGATAGTGAAGCAATTGTGGAGGAATAGAGGGATTGCTTAGCTGTAATGAAGACCCAATTGGTATTATGTAACAAATTTGTAATGGACCCAGTCAGTATGGTTTTCTGAGTTTTTTCTCCAGTTCAATTCACCACTATGGAAATAGTAATAAAAGTGGAATATGGTGGGAGTAATTTAGGGATGGCATTTGGGTAGTAAGCATGATGGATAATATATTTGTTGTTTACAAGAAGGAAAGGGATTGGATAGAAGAAGGTAGTATTTGGAAGGAATGAAGTCGAAGGGAATAAGGAAGTGGTCATTTGTAGATGACGAACAGGTTTGTATGTCAGCAGCTGGGGCTTAAGCATCACTGGGATAGGGAGAACATAAGGGGTCAGGAGTATGCTAGCCATTGAGAAATAAGTCCAGGCAGAGTGTTAGTGTTTAGAAGGAAATCTATTAAGAGAGGCAGGTGATCAGACTGTTTGAGGTCTTCTTCAAGGTCCAGTCTCCTGGCAGGTAATGATGTTGTGTCCTCTAAGACCTCAGGAGATCCTCCTGGCAAGAGACTTTCTAGCAGGCAGGAATAGATCCCCTAAATTATACACACATACATATTTCGTGGTTGGCAATCTGTCTGCGCATAGGAGCAAGACCAATCCTATTCTCACATTTCCCCCCCAGTATCCTATTTCATGCTGCTCTCCACTTTTTCAGGCACCACATTTATGACAGCATCAGTAAATCTTCTATGAAATGTCCCTTGGTACTCACATTGTGCTAGTTTCTCTGTTGAAACAAATTTTAAACTAAACTCCCATCTGAGAATCCTAACTTGCAATTCCATCATTTTGAGAGATGGAACATTCATACAAGAAAAAAAGGAGCTGTTCAGGTGACTCATTTCTGAAATAAATGCTATTCTAAAATAAGTAAGGTCTCCAAACAGCCTTAGATTTCAGAAATCCACCCACTAATGAGCTTCAGGTTTCTAGCGTCCTTTCCTTCTCTCCCAAAAGTTTGATACAGTGCTAAAGACTGGGGCATTAGCCAGAACTCTCCCACTCTCCCGTCCTCTCTCCCACTAGCTCTTCAGGGAATAAGAAATAACTTCTGGGTAGTTCAAGCTAGCAAACTCAGCCTCATTAGAAATGACACTGGCTCTCCAGAAGGAGTGGGTTTGAAAGAAGGCTGATATGAACTCCAGTGAAATTCAGGCTAGGACAAGGAAGGTCAGGAGTAAGAGTAGGGTACTGAGGAGGCTGGCTTTGAAATGGAAAGGACATATTAGTACAATACTATTTATAATAGCTCTTTTTGAAGCAGCAATGGAAACTGAGGGGGTGCCTATCCATTGTGGAATGGCTGAACAAATTATGGCATATGAATGTGATTGAATACAATTGTGGTATAAGATATTATGAAGGGTTTAGAAAAACCTAGAAGAATTAAGAACTCTAGTCAATACCATGGCCAACCACAATTCTAGAGGATTTATGATAAAACATGTTAATGACCTTGTGACAGAGAGTTAATGGATTCATGATGCAAAATGAGACTTTTTTTGGACGTGGCCAATGTGGGAAATTGTTCTGCTTGATTAGGCATATTTATTACAAGAGTTTCTTTTTTGTTTGTTTGTTTGTTTTCTTTCTTTTTCAATGAAAGGTGATAAGAAGAGAAGGTAAACTTTTGCTAATTAAAAAAAAATTAACAAAAAAAAAACTAAATGGAAGGGAAACCACAGGATGGATTGTCTTAGATCCCTAGAACTAAGGGAAGTATCTAACAGGTCAAGAAAATGAGGAGCAAAGGGAATTCTCTGGACCAATTAAGCAGCATGTTGTTGTGGATTGAACCCAGAATCAAGACAAATGGAGTGCTAGCTGTTATGTGACCATAGGCAAGGCATCTAATCACCATCATCAATACCATAGCTCATGTTTCTATAGGTGCTTTAAAGATTACAAAAAGTACTTTTCTCTGAGCTTAACTTTTCCGAGTCTTTGTTTCCTCATTTTGAAAATGGGGAAAATAGTATTTGCACTAATTACTTCATATAGTTTTTGTGAAGAAAACACTATGAAAACTCCAGAGGAAATAAATGTGAATTACTTTCATAATTGTTCCTATTCTTTCAGGGATTATGAGCTCCTAATATTGTGGTCAGATTAAAGAGATACAAGAAGACTCTTGTTGCAGCAGATTCACCACTGCATAATACATGCTGTGTTTCTCCTCTTTTTTTTCAAACACTGACCTCTGCAAAATTCTTGTGTTATATGATAAATATAGGACTCCTTCAATTATGTTACATGAAAGCCCACATCCCCATTTCTTCTTTTGTTTCAAGAAATTCTACTTGAAAGCTGCTTTGTGATGGTGGTTAGGTCATGAGGGATGCTAGAGTTGTATTTCTTTCCTCAGCTCTGGAAGGCAGGAAGCGACTGCATGTTCTAAAGGCAGAGTTTTCTGCTAGCATGGTTTTTAGGATCACTGAGAAATAAAAGAGGTAACAGGTGGGGGTGGCAGCTTTTCCCACCAGCCACATAGAGTAGTGACTGAAACAGAGAAGCAATTTTGTCCTTATACTCATGCTTCCAAGGAGACCAGAGAAGTGAAAGATAAAGGGCCAAGTGGCAAAAATTAAAGGTTGTTTTTTGTTTGTTTGTTTTCAATAACTGCTGCTTGCCCATATGTCTGGAGCATCTGAGGGAAAAATAGGTAAGTTAAGAGGAATATGTAGGAATTAGAGGTATTTATCCTCTTCCTCTGTCTTACTTCAGTTGGTTGTGCCTGGCATTTAGTCCTAAGGATATTCCTTTATTCTGTTAAACATTGTGTCTGACCTATGCAACCCTATTTCTTATAAACACTTGTGATTGAGCCCAGATGGTGCATTTCTTGTATCCATTGGTTCATGGGATGAGGGAATGGGATAGCTCTGGGAGTAACAGAAAAGAGAGTGATCTTTCCCAGTGCAGTTCTGGGACCCCAAGTTTTCATATGTTCATTCATATATTTCATAATTATATTCCCAAGGAAAGAACTAATACTAACCTGGATCTTTCAGTCAGCACCATCAGGCCATGGTGATGTGACCCCTAGTATTACATTTATAAGTGTTTTACAAATAAAAGGGAAATGGCAAGGTCAGTGTTAGCCAAATCAAAAGCCAGTAATCTTATTGCTAGAAGATAAAGCAAATATAGGCAGGAGTGAAGAAGATGGGTAGAGGTTGATGGCCTTTTTAGTTTCATTTAGCCCATTTGTTCATGCCCCAAATTAATTGTCATGCTAATCAGAGCATCATAGGAGAGGGAATACTCTCATGAGCCCAGTTTCCCGAATTACCATAAGGATTTTTGAGCAGATTCTCTAAAGGATGTTTTAGAGATACAGACTCACAATCAGAGATTTAATATAAGTTTTAAAAAGGAATTTTCTAACCCCAAGTTAGAACTGAATACTTGGACCTGAAACCAAGGACCTCAAGTCAGCATTGGAAAGCAGTCAAAAAATAGAGGATCATTAGCCGACTCATAGCTCTACCCCATGCACTAAACAAGGTGTTAGCTCTCCTTTGTCAGACAGACTTTCTAACTATTGCAACCCAGTAGATGAGAGCAAGAAACTACAGATATCCTGAAAATGGTAGATAGCCAAAGGCCACCAAAAGGTTGCAGAGAGCAGCCTGGCAACCAGAAGACTAGTACAGCCACCTAGTAGAAACAACAGGATAGAGAATGGGGATATGATGCCCAACTTGAACACAACAGAAAGTATCACAATAGTACAACTAGACAACTTTGGCAGTTCTATACCTTCAAAGGTATGACTTGCCCTCACCATGAGGTTCCCTGGCACATACAGCCTTACCCATATTTCCTGATCATAAGTGTTTTCAGTGTACATGCCCTCCCACATTGTGGGTCTGGTGGGATAATATACGTCCTAGGGAGGGGAGTGTGAAGGGAGAGTTGTTATTTCCAAAATATATTTTGTTTTGAATCACCATGTTGTCTGGCTGGTACAAGAAAACACACTACCGGGGGCTTATGAACTGTGGTTTGGGTTGAGTGCTGACTCACAGAGCATCTTGAATCTGGATACCATTCTGTGTGCCCACATGTGGAGGAGAATCCCAGGTAGGAATCAAACTTTTAAATTGAAAATCAGCATAAATTCTCACACTGGCTAGTTAGGCATAGATGACTTCATAACCTTCAAACCCAGGGCATGAAGCTAATCTAACGCAAATTTCTGGCCACTTTCCCAAGAAATGACAAAACAAATTAAAAGAGATGTTTTGCCTGAGGATGAGAATCACACAGGGTGCTTTGGGTTCACAAGAGCAGAAGGCAGATCTAGAGAGGCAGAGAGCCAGCAAGTGCCCTTGATGTTCCCTAGATGAGCCACAGAGTGGCCCAGAACAGTGAAGGCACAGAATTAGGAACCAGGTGATTGTTTGTCAGAGTTCTTCTCAGTGGGAAATGTTTATCATTATCATCAACAAGTATTTATTAAGTGCTTGGTATGAGCCAGGTACTGTGCTATACAGGGAGAATACAGAGAGAGAGAGAGAAAGAGAGAGGGAGAGAGAGAGAGAGAGAGAGAGAGAGAGAGAGAGAAGGAAGCATAATTCCTATCCTCAAGCAGTTTACAGTTTAATAGGGGAGAAAATATGCAAACAACAATGTACATACAAGATTTAAGATAAATAAAGATTTAAGATACAAGATACAGACTAGATTTAAGATAATCTCAGAGGGAAGATACTAGGAAGCACAGAAGGGAGAGGAGTGGAGAAGGAATATTGTTTGAGCTGAGTCTTGAAGCAAGCCAGAGGAGCTAGGAGGCAGACGTGAGGAGAGAGATGGAGAGGGGGAAGGGGGAAGGAAGAGAGAGAGAGGGAGAGAGACAGACAGACAGATACAGAGAGTTAGAGACAAAGAGAGAGAAGACAGAGGTAGAGACAGAAAGACAAAGACAGAGAAAGACAGAAACAGAGACACACAGAGGAAAAAACAGAGACAGAGACACAGAGACAGAAAGAGACAGAGACAGAGAGAGATAGAAATACAGAGACAAAGAGTTAATTCTAGGCATGGGAGCTACTAAGTGAAAGGCATGAAATAAAGAGATATTCAAGGAATAGCAAAGAGTCTAGTTTTGCTGCATCTGTGGAGGGGAGTAAAGTGCAAGAAGACTGGAAATGTAGGAAGCGGCACATTAGGAAACGCTTTAAAAGCCAAATAGGATTTTATATTTGATCCTGAAGATAACAGGAAACCATTGGAGTTTACCGAGGAACACAAGGTCACATCTGCACCTTAGAAAGATCACTTTGGCAGCTAAGAGGAAGATAGACTGGTGTTGGGAGAGATTTGGGGTGGGGAGATGAATCAGAAGGTTGTTGCAATAGGCTAGGCATACGGTGATGAGAATCTGTACCAGAATCTGTACCAGAATGGCACTTGTTTGAGTGGAGAGTAGAAGATATATACAGGAAATGCGAAGGTAGAAATAAGTATTGCTGACAGACCGGATATATTGGGTGAATTTGAGTGAGAGAATGAAGATGATGGCAAAGTTGTGAGCCTGGGTTACTGAAAGGATGGTGATGCCTCAAACAATAATAGGAAAGTTGGGAAGAGGGGAGGATTTGGGGTGAAATATAGTAAATTCTGTTTTGGACGTGTTCATTTTTTGATATTTGACATCTACTTTGAGATTCTAATCAGTGTATGAGGTCTAAGTATAGTTATAGGTATAAATATAGGTATAGAGAATGTGAGACTAGAGCTTAGGAAAAAGCCTAGGACTAGATAAGTAGATCCAAGAATCATCTGCATAGAGATGATAATTGAATCCATGGAGCTGATTAGATCACTAAGATTTTAAATAGAGAGAAGAGGTCCCACAGTTGAGCCTGTGGGTCACCCATGGTTAGTAGGTGTGACCTGGAAAAGCTTGCAAAAAGGACTGAGAAGTAGTACTCAGATAGGTAGGAGGAGAACTAGGAAAAAGCATTCTTAACCTTCCTCTTTCAAACACAATTACTTCAGCCAAATGAGGAGACTACAAGGGAAAACAAATGTATGACTTTTAAAACTCTTCTACAAAGATAAAACATATAAATCTTTGTATATGTTTAGAGTTTCACCTGGTTGTTGACAAAATACCTATGGTTTAGATTCATATATTTAATTTCCCTTTCTCTTGTGGTTTGGTGATATTGTAGGAGGGTTCTTTAAAATGGGGGTAAAGGGACAAAGATAGGAGGAGAAAAGAAAGGCAGACTGACTTGTTGACTGACAATTAGAAAGGGGTGCCTGAGAATCTGTTCACAAGTAATTTATCTGAAAATCAATCAATTGGTGTTTGGTGGAATATATGCTTCTCCACAAGGTTCAAAGTTATTTCTCTTGCTCAGGTATATTTATTCCCCAACATCATGACTGTGGATTATCATGCAGTCCTAGAGAATTATTCTGGTTTCTTGGTTCCGTGGATTTCTAGACACCATACTTAAAATTATTCCAGTCAATGTTGTTAATACATTATAACCAAAACCCATTGTAATACCACAAAATCTCACTGTAATGCCATTTGGCTGACAACTCAAGCCACAAATCAGATGTTTGGCGATGACCTAAGCTAGCATTTGAGCCCCAGATGCTCAAACAGAAAGCAATTTGCTTACCATCCCATTTATAACTCTCTTCCCATGGAATTGACTGCTTCCCTCTCCTTTTGTTGTTTCACCTCATACTGTATTTCACAGCTCCAATTAATGACATTAACGAAGGTATATTTGTAATCCCTTCCTTTTCCCCAGAGGAAGAGAGCATCCTTTGTATAGAAAAAAGTTCAAATCTTTAGTTGAGACATTAATGAAAACACAAAGGCAGTTGGCCAGTTTATGTTGTCATGGATTAGGCAGCATGAAATGGCCAATGTCCAGGGAATACAGCGTGACTGTACAACATATGCTTAATATCTCATATTTGGAATCTACTGATTAAGACTAACTAGGGCTAAATTATAATGCTTATGGCAATCTTCTGAGGGTAGGAGCTGGGATTTTCTGTTCTATGAACACATGTCATTGTACCAGGGCAATGTTCCTTCTAATTGGGCCAACTAGGCCTGCCAAGAACCAATTATGGATGATTGTCCCATCTCTTATACTGCGCAATGTTGGGGTGGAACTATCCCCAAAGGCAATCAGGAAATCCCATCTGGTAGTTTAAGGGATGACCTTAATTTCTTAAATTTTCACCTTTTTGGTAAAAAAAAATAAATGGAAAAAGCCTAGTGACTTGGCAGCAGGGGAATTTCCCAACGTGCTTTGTGAGTCTAACTAAAATTCTCAGTACTGACTCCATTGTTCATAGCATCCAAGAATTTAGAACTATGAGGGATCTTAGAAACCATTCCTCCAACACTTATTTTATAGGTGAGGAAACTGAAATGCAGAGAGATTAAATGACTTACCTAAGATCACCTTGCTACTTAATGGTTGCGTTAGTCTGCAATCCAACTAGCCTGAATTTTGGTCTGATGGTTTGGTTTTTGTTTTGTTTTTCCCTATTTCACCATGGTGGCCTTCTTTCTGTGTCACATAGTGATATCATGTCATAGAAGAACAAAACTTTGTATGACATCCAGGGTGGTGAATTGAACTCTAGACTTAAAGAAAGAGGACCTGAGTCAGAATCATGACTTAGAGACTAGCCATGGAATTATGGAGAAGTGCCTCTCAGGACCTCATTTTCCTCATCTGCACAATGGGTACAATCATACTTGCACTCTTATAGGATAGTTGTGAAAAAAATACTTTTTAAATCTAATGGTGCTATATATTTTATCATCATCATTTCTTTTGTATTTCAATGTCTCTTTGATCACATTAATATAGATACTCCCTGCAGTTCAATGGAATAAAAATCTATTAAGTGACGACTATATGCAACAATAAGGCTAGTGGAGGTTACAGAATTCCAGTTGAGCTATTTAAAATCCTAAGATGATGCTGTCAAAGTGCTGTACTCAATATGCCAGCAAATTTGAAAAACTCAACAGTGGCCACCGGATTGGAAAAAATCAGTTTATGTCCTGATCATAAAGAATGGCAATGCTTAGCACAGTGCTTGACACATATTAGGTGTTTAATAAATGTTTGTTGACTATTAACTTATTGACAGTGAGTTGGTTATCAATATAACTTTTTTCTGAAATGATTACATTATAGTGGCTTTCTTCAAATCTCTTTCTATCATTGTTATTTTTGCTGCATGGGAGGAGGGAGGAGGACATTTTTCTTATTTGTGTGGGGAGGTAGAGGAAGCTGCACTCTTGGTTACCTCAAACTCTACCGTCTTCTAAGGATTCACAGATCCCATGCAAAATCTTTTTCTGTGCCATCCCAATAATACTCTATGTGAGAGGTGGGGCATTAACTAACAGACTGGGGGAAGTCCTCTAAATCTCTTGATATCTGGGGACCAATGAAATTCTGGATTTCTAAGACACTACTCTCTCTTGATTGTCTGCCCACCTATCTGACTACTCCCTCTCTGTCCCCTTTGATGGATCCTCTTCCAGATCATGCCCCCAATTGTAGGCGTCCCTCAGATTGTTTCCTGGGCCCTCATCTCTTTTCCCTCTATGTTACTTCACTTGGTGATCTATTAGCTCCCAAGGATTTAATTACCATCTTTATCCTGATGATTCTTAAATCTACCTAACCTGCCTGAATCTCTCCAAAATGTTCTATTTGACATGCAAAACCTTCATAACCTAGCCCCCTCCTACTTTTCCAGTCTTATACCTTACTCCCAGCCATGTACTCTTCGATCCAGTGATGGCCTCTTAGCTGTTCCATGAACAAGACACTATCTCACAGTTCTGGGAATTTTCTCTGGCTTTTCCTTGTGCCTGGAATGCTCTTCCTCTTCTGCTCTGTCTACTGACCTCCCTGGCTTCCTTTAAGTCCCAACTAAAATCTCACTTTCTATAGGAAGCCTTCTCCAACTCCTCTTAATTCCCTTGCCTTCCCTCTGTTAATTATTTCCTACTTATCCTGTATATAGCTTGCTTTGTATATATTTGTTTGTGTGTTGTCTCCCCATTTAGAGTGTAAGCTCCTTGAAGGCAGAGACTTTTGCCTCTTTTTGTATCCTGAGCACTTAGCACAATGCCTGACAAATAGCAGGCACTTAACAAATGTTGATTGATTGGCCATCCCTCCCTCTCACTATTTGACTGATTCAGCCTCTTTTCTTTAATACTATATATCTCATGCTATAGGCAAAAATACAAGGAATGGTATTATTAGAATGTGTAATACAGGCCACCTGGCCAGAAAATGAAAGAGACGAAGAGTTTGAGAAACTCGTCATAATTCTGATAACACTATCATGATATAGTACTGAAGGGAACTTCATTTATCTGGACTTCTGCAGGAATTCTTTATCTAAAGCAGAACAAGCTAAAATTTTGTTGACTTTTGTTATTATTTTGTTCTTTATAACATCCAGGAATCAAGAAGGGGAATTTCAGCTTTGGACTTGATTCTTGACAATAAGAAATAAATGACTGTTGGGGTGGAGATGAGGGGGACTTTCAGGGAAGTGACAACTCCATCTTATTTTTCATTATAGTGAAGGCCAGGAAAGTTGGGCATAGTCTTAATTCAGATTTCTAGAGAACAAATTTCAGGAGGTTCAGAGAACAGATAGAATCTTACTGTCAAAAATTCTATAGAAATCATTCTAGGAAGGATTGGAAGATCTCAGAAATGAAATTCCAAAGACACAAAAATAATCAATACTTACTGGGAGGAACAGTAAATCTTATGTGAATGCACAGGAAACTTACTAAATAATTTTAGTTTAGTATTTTAGGATTTTAGTATTTAGGATTTAGTATTTAGGATTTTAAAAGATGTGCAGAATCTAGAAGTAAGGGAAAATAGAGGAGAGAGAATAGAAAAGAATGGCACAGTCCCATAAGAATTGTATCAGGAGTACAAAAAATCAGTGTAAGATGAGACTGATGAAAAAAATTAAGGAAAACAAAAGGTTTTCACACCTATATTGAAAGAAAAGAGGATCAGAGAAGATATAAGACCACTATTTAACTTAAATGAGATAAGGACTGAAATCCATAGAGTTGAAGTGGAGCTACTCAACTCTTTATTTTGCTTTAATTTTGTATTCCAAGGAGAATTATCTTTGGAATAGAAAGGACAAAACAAAAATGACTAACAAGGAATTGGTATTCAAGAAAAGTCAACAAAAATAAGAAAACACCTAGCTAACCTCAAAGATAACTAAACCCAAATGAATCATACTGTAGGTGATTGAAAAAACTGGCAAATATATTTGCTCAGTCAACTGAAAGATCGTTGAGAATAGTAGACATACCACATGATTAAAGAAGGGCAAAATGTCTTGATCTTCAAAAATGAGAAGAGAAAGAAGATTGAAAATTATAGGCTACTGAAGTCCAACTCTCATTCTTGTCAACATTTAAGAATGTTTTATTAACCTGATGGTTGGCAAATATCTAGAAAAGGAAATGATGATCACCAAGAATCAGCATGGCTCCATTAATAACGTGTCATGTCAGACTATACCAATTTCCTTTTGTGACAGCATTACTAGCCTGGTAGCTGGGAGTAGTAGATATGGTTTTCCTAGATTTTATCAAGCATTTGACAAAGTCTTACATGATATTCTTATGGAAAAAAGTGGAGAGATTTGAACTAAAAGATAGTTCAGTTAAATAGAGTTGAAACTGGTTGAATGCTCAGACCCAAAGAGTAGTTATTAATGACCTTAAGAGATTTCAGCATGGAAGTAGGTCTCAAGTGTAGTGTCCCAGTAATCTCTTCTTGGCCTTATGCTGTTTAAATTTGCTCTCAATGACAGACAAAGGCATAGATAGCATGCTGATCCAATTTGTAGGTAAAAAAAATACTGGAAGAGACAGGTAACACACTAATTGACAGTCAGTATCCTAATCTAATAAAATAAAATTTAATAGGAATAATGTAAAGTCTTTTTCATGTCCAGGAACATCAGCTTGACAAGTACAAGATGGGTAAGGCATGGCTAGACAGCAGTATTTTCTGAAAAAGATCTGAGGTGTTTAGTGGACAGCACACCCCAAAGTTAAAGCAATCCTTGGCTGCATTAAAAATGGCATATTATTTTCCAATGCAGGAGTAAAGGAGTAACAGTCTCACTGGACTCTTATGGAGTCATACAACATAGAGATTATATTATATTCTTGGCAACACATTTGAGGAAAAATATCAATTACCTGGACAGTGTTAAGGGGAGGGCAATCACAATCAAATGGCCTTGATAATATCATTGAAAATCAGTTGAAGGATATGGAAACATTTGGCATGATGAAGAGAAGACTTTGGGGCAACATGATAATTATCTTTAAGAATTTGAAAGGCGATTACATGAAAGAAGAATCAGATTTTTTATGCTTAGCCTCAGAGGGCAGAAGTAGGATCACTGGGTAGAAATTTTAAAGAATTTAGGCATGATGTAAGGGGGGAAAAAGCAACTTCCTAAGAGTTAGAGCTATGCCATAGGAGAATGGGCTGGATCAGAACACAGGAGCTGCATTCTACCCCACTCCCATTGTATATCTTCAATAAAAAGAAAGATGACAAATTATTGGGTATACCATAGAAATAATTCTCATTCATATACAGATTATCTCTTCTATGTCATTCTGTGATTCTATAATTCTTCTTCACAATTCATCACTGGTTTTATGTTGTGGTGTAGATGGTGCAGTGGATAGAGTGCTGGCCTGGAGTCAGGAAGACCTGAGTTCAAATATGGCCTCAGACACTTACTGGCTGTGTGACCCTGGGCAAATCACTTAACTCTGTCTCAATTTCCTCAGCTGGAAAATGAGGTGGAGAGGGAAATGGCAATATCTACAGTATGTTTGGCAAGAAAATTCAAATGCAGTCATGAAGAGCCAGACGTGTTTGAAATGATTGAACAACAATGAGATATACATGGCTACCAGGCATTTCTATATTGCCCCTTTCCTGTGTGGCAGGTATCTCTCTCAGCTTTGTTTCCTTTCAAAATTTCATAATTATTGGTTAACTAACAATTTTAATTCCATGTAGATTGCGATATTAAATTTTTTGTTACTACAGAGTATCATTGGAGAACACTTGAATTTTAAAAATGAATTTTTTTATTCTTTCTTTTTTTTTTTAGTTTCCAACATTCACTTTTATAAGATTCTGAGTTCCAAATCCCCCCCCACCTCCTCTCTCTCCCCAAGATGGCAAAAATCTAATATAGGCTATACATGTACAATCATATTAAACATATTTCCACATTAGTCATGTTATGAAATAAGACTAGGACAAAATGGGAAAAAACACAAGAGAAAAAAACAAAAAAAGTGAAAATAGTTTGCTTTAATCTGCATTAAGACTTCATAGTCCTTTCTCTAGATGTGGACAACATTTTCCATCATGACAGCATTTTGAAATTATCTTAGATCATTATATTGCTATGAAGAGCCAAGTCTATCAAAGTTGATCATTACACAATATTGCTGTTACTGTGTACAATGTTCTCTTGGTTCTGCTCACTTCACTCAGCATCAGTTCATGTAAGTCTTTCCAGGTTTTTCTGACATCTGTCTGCTCATTTTTTCTTATAGCTCAATATTATTCTATTGCATTAATATACTACAACTTATTTAGCCATTCCATAATTGGTGGACATCTCCTCAATTTCCAATTCTTGGCCACCACAAAAAGAACAGCTATAAATATTTTTTCATACATGTGGGTGATTGATGAACCTTCTTAAAGGGAGAAATATCTGGTCACTAAGGCATTAATTTTTAAAATACAATCTAATTCATTCTCTTCCTTTTATCCAATTCTGTGTCCAATACATCATCCATATGCAATGCCTAAGGTATGTTATAGACCAGTTTTTTACATCTGCATTTCTTTGTCTAGACAGTAGGTAATTTTCATCCACTTAGTTTTTCTTCTATAAATAATTGGGTCAAACTTTTTTTCAGTGGTTTAGTTCTTTTGTATTATGATCTGATGCTTTAAGCTTAACAGTATTACATCTATTAATAGAAATATCTGAGCAGTGGTGTCAAACTCAAACAAAAACAGAGTCCACTATACCATATATAAGGATCCCTGTAGGCTGCATATTGACTTAGAAAACCACATATTAATATTATCTATGTTCTATTATATCTTTCTTTATTTTGTTAAATGTTTCCCAATTAGAATTAGTTAAAAACTAAATTTAAATTAAATTTTAAAAATTAAAATTAAAAATGTTTTCCAATCTGAAATTTTGCCATTTTAATCTGGTTTAGGCCACACTCAAGAATGTTGCTATCTGTACTCAGTGCATTTGATACCTCTGTTCTGGAGGATCTCACCATCATTATCTTCCACTTAGGAAGAGGTTGCCCTTCTCTCTTACCAAGGCTAACCATTCACCTTGTGCTCTCAATCCACTCCCTTCCTGCCCCTACCATAAATCACCCCTTCTCTTAGATTCTCATATTCTCCTTTCCCCTATCTGTTGGTTCCTTCCCAGTGGCCTATAAATAGGCTTAGGCCTATCCTATCCAGAAAACAACAAACAAACAAACAAAAAAAACACATTTCCTTGACCCTATATTTCCCCACAAATATCACCCTATATTACTCCTCTCTTTTACTACCAAACTCCCACAAAGAACCCTTCACACTGTTGCCTCTAATTCCTCATCAATCACTCATTTCATAGTCCTAAGAGATATGTCTTTTGACCTCACACTTGAGTGGAACTACTCTCCTGAGGTTTCAATCATCTTTTAACCAAATAGAATGGCTTTTTCTCTCAGTCCATGAAAGAGATTGAGAGGCTGATGTATAATTCTAGATATCAGGTCATATATTGCAAGATATTCAGTAGGTGCTAAATTTTTACTTTCTATATTACTTTATTATACAACTTACACAAATTTTCCCCTTCTAATCAACATTGATCACTAAGTCTAGATTCCTTAAGGATAATTCTAATCTGTAGTGGCAATGATCTGGTCCTGAATTGACATTAGAAACCCTTAAATTTGCACAAACAACTCCATAAGACTCAACCACTTGTTCAATATTTCCTTGTCAACATATTATGGACTGCTCATGCAGTTATCATTCTTGGATCTTGGTCTTTTTATAGGCTCTATCTGAAGATAAACTACCATTAGTTATGTTAAACAAATCCAATGACAAGTACATGTTAGCATCCCAGATTATTGCTCAGTGAAGTGATGTCTACTTATTCCAAAAGTGTTTCAGTATATTTCAGGTCTATTTATCATATGCCCTATCAATGTCTGCCAGTCCTTTCTCCTTTTTGGCAAAGAAATTTTCATTTTTCTATAGCTAGTTACTGTGTTAGTTTATATTTTAAAAAAACACATTAAGTGCATATCCAAATGAAGATGTATACCAGATGCCCTGAGAACTCTGTTTTAAATCATGGAGAGTGTCGATAGATGTGATTCTTATTCTAATAAGCACCCAATATGTTTTTTAATGATCAAACTCATAATCTCAGTAATTTGTGGCAGTTATTTGTAAATATTCATGGCATACCATTTCATATTTTTTTTTAAATTCAATGAATGTTCCTGTTTTCATCAGTCAAAATGAGTAATTGTCCACCACCACACAGGAAAATTTCTAACAGTAGCTGGGAGCTGTCCACAGCTGAAACACATTCAGAAAAACAGAGGGTTAGGGTGAGCATTCAAGTGCCAAGGCTTCATGGAATTATAGGATCTAAAGCCAGAAACAACATTTGAAATCACCAGCTCCAACTCCCCCACAGTAGGAATCCTTAACATTTCACGTGTGCATCATGGATCCCTTTGGCAGTCTGGTGAAACCTATGGACCATTTTTCAGAACATATATACATGCATGTGACCTAAACAGCCTGACTGCAGCCCAAACTCAAACCCAAAACCCAAAGATTAAAATATAATTGGAAAATACTTAACAAAATAAATAATAAAACAGTAAAACATAGGTGATATTACAGTATGGCTTTCTAGCTTAATATGGAACTGACAAGGATTTTTATATACAGTTTAGTGGCACCTACGTATCTATTTGAGTTTGACACCACTGATCTAAAGGATCCTAGAAAGTGATCACACTGAGGCTAGGGAAATTGTATGTGGATAATTTTTACAAGATCAGGCAACTTTAGGAACCCATTTTTTCAAATTCTTACCTGACCTTGGGCTATGTTTTTGTTTGACCATGGATTCTGTTGCCATCCAATAGCCAAAGTGCTCTCCTTTGTTTGACTAACATCTTATAAATGACCCTTTCCCCAAATAACCCACCTTTTGCTCCTGACCCTTCACAGACACAGGAATTAGTTCTGTGTATTTACTATGTATTATCCTAGCCAGATCAGGCTAGCCTGTGAGTCCTGTAGCAAGCTACATGGAAGTTTTTAGCCTAGAATTCTTTGTAAGCCCTGCTCTTTCTCTTACCTGAGAGTGAGAATGGGAGTCAGGAGGATAACTAATACTATGAAAATGTACTTAATAAAAGATCTTACCACTGTATTTCAATGAGTTGCTTTTATTCTTTTCCCTCTAATGTTGTAGGAATCATTTGGATTTATTCTATATAATGTCTGTTTTCCCCAATTCCAAAAAAAGGATTGGTGTTTCTCCAACCTAGCTTTCTTTGCATTTTTATGCAAATTTTTTTCCTGAGACAGGGATTAAAATGAGAGCAATTCAAGGCAAAGGGAGGACATAGTTTTGACCTGTACTCATAGTTTTGCTTTGAGAAATGTATGCCTTTGTTATTATAATTAATCAGCTTTTAACTCTTTCTAGTCATTTATTTAAATATTAAATAAAAAGTTAGTTACTAATATATGTAAAGAAAGACTTCAAACTATGGCATAGTCATAGTGCAAAATTGCTTTTCAACATAGGAATACATACATGGTTAGTCTTTGCATTTAGTTTGATAAGATAGTTTGATACAATTATGTAGAAAATAGACTCTGGAATTCATTCATGCAAAGTGAATCAGAATCATGATAATTAGATTTTGTTTTGTTTTAGGTGAATTTTACCTTTGGATCCAAGAGGTTAAAGCTTCAAAATGCTTGTGAATTGCCTTCCAAAGTTAAACATCCCATTTCACAGATGAACAACCTAAATCACAGAAAGCTCAAATTGTCCACATTTTGGGATTCAGAGTAATCCTAAATAAGCAGCCCATTAGATAATAGGAGTGCATACGAATATTGTAAATATTTCTTAAAATTAATTTGTGCTTTTGTTCATTTCTACTCTGCTCAGCCTTGGTGGATCAAAGCCCATTTTTGTGCTTCATTCAAAACATATATTTTTTCACTACTACTACCACACAGCACAAATGTACTTTTCCTATTATTTGACAATACTTTCTGAATTACATTTTATTAGGTATTTAAAAATCTTCAGGAAAAGGCAATGTGTAACCCAAAATAGAGTTCTTTTTAATAGTACCAATACCAGTATTACAATAATTGAGAAAGACAGAAATGAATTAAACACTACTTCCCTTACACAGAAGCCAAATACATATTCTTTTCTAATCTAAGAGCTTTTCCCCAGCTAGCTAATTAAGAAAGTGATTAATAATTCAATAGATACATATACTTGAGGGTTTGAAGAAAATAATTATTAGTTATCTCATGATAACTGACTTCAAATATTTGAAGGGCTGTCATGTAGAGAAAGAATTAAACATCTTGGATATACAAAAGGGATTAGTCATGTTCTGTGTGGCTCTAAAGAGCCTAACTTAAAATGATGGGTAAAAGTCACACACAGGCCTTTTAGGTCTGCCTGAAAACGGAATCAACTGACCCTTGAAGTAGGGCCATCATTGAATTGTATAAACAGAGGACAAATGGCTACTTATTGGGTTTATTTGTAGTGGGAATTCATGCTTTGTCCAAGGATAAGATGAGATGAGCTCTGAGTTCTCTTCCTACACTGGAGCTCATAGATTCTTTTTTATATCATTATCATTGATTAATCAATCAATCAATGAATCAAAATTTATCAGGCAACCTACTATGTGGTAGTCACTGTGGTGGACACTAGAGATACAATGACAAAAGCAAAACAGTCCCTGCCTTCAAGAAATGTACATTCTATCAATTTAATGGTAGGATAAGTCTAATTTGGTCAACAAAATATGGAATACCCACAACAATATTTTAAAGAGCTTTATGATGATTGTTTAATATAGAGAACATTTCATTTATTTCCACATAATTTTTTCATGTTTTCTTGTTGCTTAATGGGCATTTAAAATTCTAGGTAATAGTTTTCTTTTCTACTATCTTGGAGAGTTGCCTCTTCAAACTATTCTTGGCATGCTTACCTGCAAAGATTTCTCTCTGGGACCTATCTTTCTTGATATCTAAATCATTTCCTGGCAGTAAATTAATGAGCTAAAAGGAAGCCCATTAGCTTTTGGGGGCCATGTGATGCCATTAGTGTGGCAAATTTTTTAGATCATGTAATTGATAGCATTTCAGGCTCTTGTGGCCTGAAAGGTCATCCTTCTAGGAAGTAACCAATTATTTTAAATTGTTTGATAATGTATTACACCGAAGAAATGTACTATGTTGAATAGACTATACCTAGTTTTTGAGTCAGAAAGGATTCAAGTTCTACCCTTGTGTGATCATGGAAAAGCCATTTAACCTCTAAGTGCCCTCAAGCCACTTGGGAAAATTCTAAGTTATAAATAAATTAATCTATAACCATGGAAGGAATTTCCATAATAGAAATATTTTCTGTCAAAGAAATCATAGGTATGGGATAGGGGTAAAAGAGAGGGACTGAATCTGAATCTGTGATTGGTATGAGAACCCTAGAAGATGGAATTCTCTCTGCCAGTGCAGCTTTGCACCTTCTCTGAATCTTAGTCTTAGAGAGTTATAGAGAGCTCTGAGTAGTTAAGTGATCCAGGGTCATGCAGCTAGTATGTGTCAGAAACTCAAAAGCTCTGCTTGTGGTACTCTATCCATTACACCAGAAAGGCAAAAGAACATATGGACTATGCCTCTACCTTTCAAAAATAATGCAAACTGTCTTTTTATGATGCTTTAAGGTTTACAAACTACTTTGCATACATTATCTCATTTAAGCCTAACAGGTAGGTCAGATAAAGATAAAGATGAGGAAACTGAAGTTTTCCTTTGGTCACATGTTGCACTCTTGTTCAGTCGTGTCTGAATTTTCATGACCCTATTTGGGGTTTTCTTGGCAAAAATACTGGAGTGGTTTGCCATTTTCTTCTCCAGCTCATTTTACAGATGAGGAACTGAGGCAAGCAGAGCTAAGCTGACTTCCCCAGGGTCACACAGCTAGTAAGTGTCTGAGGCCAGATTTTAACTCACAAAGATGAGTCTTCCTGACTCCAGGTCTGGCACACTATCCATTGAACCATATAACTGCATAGCTAATATATATTCAAGGCAGGGTTCTCAACAAACTGTCTTTCAGTCCCAAGTCCAGCACTTTTTGCCTTCTACTGCATGATATCAACAACAAAATGTTGGCCATTCTACTACAATGTTCAGGGTTTTACCATATGCTGGAACATAGTTTCACTTCGTTAGATGTTTAAAGCTCACTGAAAAGATGAATAAAATATGGACCCTGCCTTCAAACATCTTACAGTCTGGTAGGAAATGCATTGTATGTGAAAAATAATCATAACCCAAGGTAGCATATGATAGTTGCCATACACACATACTGGTCTGTTATATATATCTATCTGTATCTATCTATATCTATATCTATATCTCTCTCTCTATATATACACACACATACATATATAATGAGACAATGCATTGTGTGTATATATGTATGTATATTAACATAAAAATCCTGACTACAAATCAGGAGTCCTGGATTTGTCCTTGGAAGTTAGGACTGCTCATAAAGGACCAGATTAGCACAAGTCATTGAAGACAACCACAGAGCATGCATTGATTCAGTCAACTCCTTTCAAATCAATGCCAGGGCAAATTTGGTGGCAAGGGTATCAGTCCAGCACAAAGAATTGCTATCATGAATATCATAGTACCACATTTTTTTGATATCTCTGACTGAAAGGCTGATAGCAAAAAGATCCCCAGAAATGTGAAAATTATGGCCTTAGTGGGACCAGAAGCTTCTGTCATCAAGCTGGAGAAAATTAGAGTCTCCTCTAGTTATCTTCCCCCAAAGGTCAGCACTTACTAATTAGTGAAGACAAGGGAATGTGACCTGATAAGGGACAATACCATATGGTACTGCCTTCAGAAAATCCCAAATTCTTTTATCTCTTCTAAGGAAGTCTGCTGTTTGCAAGATGTTGTTTTAAGCAGAAGAAGGGGGAAGGAACGTTAGAGTACACAAAGAGAAGCAGCCTTTTGGAAAGAATGCTAAAGAAGAATATCATGAAGGGGGGTGTTGTGATTTTGCTGACCCAAATAGTACCATGTATTGTTTTTTTCTTGCATCCAAAATGCTGAGCCCTTAGTGGCAAAAGCTTGAAATATTTACCACTTTTTGAAGACAGCACAGGGTCTCAAATATCCTTTCCTATCTTTCTGAATGGTAAGATTCATACTTAAATGCATTTCTTCCACATTTCAAGACATTCATCCAATAGAATGGAAGGGAGGTAAAAGTTTCTCTCTTCAGAGTCTGTTTGGAAATAAGGATCATCTCCCATTAATTAGCTGTGTGACCTTAGTATAGTGATATCTTAGGTTCCTTTTAACTCTAAAAGCCTCTGTCCAGTTCTAAGTAGATGGTATTTTCAGTTTCTCCCTAACAAGTATATTCATTTTAAGTCTGTTGTTTTCTATCTGCCTGCTTCTATCTTTAAAATCTTGACCTTTTCCTCTCCTGGTAGTAATCTATTTCAAGTATGTGAATAACTGTCACGTAGAAGGATTGAACTTATCTTTCTCAACCTGAGTGAACCAAGAACAATGGGTACAAGTAGTAGAGACACTGTTTTAGGCTTGATATAGGGAAAAAACTGCCTCATAGTCACATCCATCCAGAAGTGAAATGGGCTGCCCAGGGGAGTCATGGCTTCCCTTCATCCCTTACCAGAGATCTTTTAGCAAAGACTGAACCACCATTTGCTGGGTATATTGCAGAAGGGATTCTTCTTCAGATACAAGTTTGATTAGATGTGAAACTATATGATCTTTCCCTAGCAACCATGGTGTGACTTGGAAGGAAAGAAATAATTATTTATTAAGCATCCTATTATATGCCAGGCACTGTGCTAAGAACTTTACAAATAACATTTCATTTAATCCCCACAACAACCCTGGATGCTATTATTATCCCATTTTAGAGTTGAGGCAACTGAGATCAACGGAAGACTTACCCAGGGTCATGCAGTAAGTGTCTGAGGCGAGATTTGTGCTCAGTTCGTTTTAACTTCAGGCTCAGCAACTTCTCCCCTGTGGAGAGAAGGCAAGAAAGAATTACCCATAATGTCTTGGCTTTATTTAATATTTCCTACCTTGTTTTTACACAGTGTGTGGCTTTCCAACCCTAGGCACAAGGTGATGGAGGAATGACAGGGATGAAAGTGGGGGAGAGGGGGCCTGGAATTATTATCTTCATGGTTCTCAAGTCCATCATTGATTTCTAACACAAGAGGTGATGATGCTATCTTCTCCACCTCTGGTAATAACAGAAAAAAAGAGAAAATGGCTCTAAAGAACAGAATGAGGGCCTTAAGTTATATAAAAGGAAAATGTTCCTGACAGTAAGTAGTGTTAAATACCGAAATAGGTTATTACAGAAAGAAAGTGTGAAAATCTCTGGAAGTCTTCAGAAACAGAACTGATACTGACCTTCCTGAGATGCTTTATTTGTCCAAGGCAAGTGGGCAGATGCGCTGGACAGCCTCTTAAGGTTCCTTTCCAGTCATGAGACTAAAAGGAATTGAGAGCATTACTCCATAGTAGTAAAGCCACAGTTTTTCAATTTTTCTCTCCTTCTATAAAGAGGAATGAGCAATTTAACATGAAAAATGACCAAATCTATTTTTAAGAGGTTCTAATTACAGGAGTGGTCCTTTTGCCATCAGCTGGCTGACCTCAGCTCACATTAAGCTACCTTGCCTCAGGCTTGAAACAAGACAGGATATGTCAGATCCAAGGCAATTATGAAGCAAAGGGAACTGTGATGGTGAAGATGAGGCCTTGGTTATTACCCATTTCAGAGCCTTCCATAGTCTGTGCCAAAAATAATCCTCCCAAAAGATCAAACAGCTAAGGGGTAGCATCTGGTGGCTTACGGATGCTGCTGCTGCTGATAGAGGGAATAAGCATAATGTATAAAAAATGTCTATGTAAACGAATTGCACCATTTGTGTTTATTCTGTACATAAGATGGCATGTGAAGTATGTACCATGCACTAAATAATTTTGGAGTACTCAACATTTTCACACTAAGATATTTTATCCTCAGACAATTAGATCTGATAGAAAAATCTCATCTGTTTTCTCTAGATCTCCATATCTTGTAGAATGCCTGCTTATGTGGTTTTATTGACATATCTAGATAGAGGTATCTGTCAATAATCCAAGAGGGAATAATTGGAAGGGAAAGATTTCTCAGAATAATAAGAAATTCCCTCAGAGCAAGGAACATGTAAAGAATCCTAAGCCTGTCTTAAAGACTCATTTTGAAGGGAAGAGTAGATGCTTGGGAACTTTTCATTCATCCATTCCTTTATTCATTGGCTCAACTAAGATTTACTGGTCCCCTACTATGACCTAGGCAGCTAGGTAGTGCAGTGGATAGACTGATGAGCTTGGGAGTCAAGAAGAGCTGAGTTCAAATGCATCCTCAGACACTTACTAGCTATGTGATCCTGGGCAAGTCACTTATAACTGCTCCAGGTCTCACTTTTCTCATCTATAAAATTGGGATAATACCCTACCTCATAATGCTGTTATGAAGATCAAATGAAATAATGAATGCAAAGTGTTTTGCAAACTTTGCAATGTTATACAAATACTGACTATTACTTTTAAAGACTATTTTGATGGACTCTCAAGGAAATACAGCAGTAAGTGCCACAGGGAGATGATAGTTTAGCGAGCAAAATAAAACAAATACACAAATATAGTGGTTTTTATAGTTCAAAGCTCTTTAAGATAAACATATAATTTAAGTTCACTAATTAATTTAATATAACACTGAAATATAGGTAGGGCAGCTACAATTATCCCCATTTTGCAGATGAAAAACTAAGGTGATAACTAAGTTATTTAGTTATTTAACTTAAAAGTTAAATAACTTTTCCAAATGAGTTGACTGCAACTAGTAGATGATCGAATTCAAGCCTGGGTCTTCTGACTCTAAATGTCATTTATCCAACATATAGAATTTATTTAATTTCATTTCTACTATATCATAGTAGAAAAGATATAATTGAGTTGCATGGCATTCTTTATCTTTAAAAAATGTTATTGGATTAAATACATTTAATTATGGATTAATCAGTTATTGATAGTTTTGTTTTTAGATAACCTATCAAGGAGAATGATTTTCAAATTAGAATGAAAGAAGAAAATAGGCTGTGGGAACTTGAAATCCAAGACAAGTAAGGGTAGAATAAAAGAGAACCTATCTCTAGTGCTGAATTCAAGTGAGCAGGTTCAGAGTATTGAAATAACTTTGGTATTTTGCTGCTGAACTTTTATATAGTGATCTTATAGAAATTATGAAGAATCTGAGAGATGCTTTGAGATTAGAGACAGGCAAATATACCAGTTTTCAAAAAGGTATATAAAAGATAATTTTGATTCCTAATAAAATTCAATAAAGCATTATTAAAAGTATCATTTCTATACACTTAGGAAATCAATGCTTATCAAGAGCTAGTATAGATAGGCTCATCAAGAACAAATCAGGCCAAAATTTGCCTAGTTTCTCATTTTAGCAGAGTTATTAGACTGATATGTTAGAGAAGGCCTTGGACATAGTGCCCCTGGAATTCAGAAAGGCATTTGAAAAGTCTTTTGTGACATATGCAAACATTATGATAGTACAATGAGTAGAATTCAGAACTGGCTAAACACACAAAATGCTTTAATTAAGAGAAAAATATTAAATTGGATGGAAGTCTATAGTGGAGTGCCAGAGGGATCTATACTTGGGTCAGTTCTCTTCATCTTTAAAAATCTTTAAAAATCAATAACTTGAAAAAAATTTAAAAAATTACCAACTTGGAAGAAGGTAAGATGTCATGATTGTTAAATTTGCAAATGACAAAGTTAGAAAGGGTAGCTGACATGCTGGTCACCAGACTTGGTATCCACAAATATCTCATCAGGTTAGGATGATGGACAAATCATGATAACATAAAATTTAATAGGTATAAATTTATGATCATGCTTTTGGATTAAAAATGAGATGCAGAAGTATAAGAGGGAGGAGAAATGACTAGTTCATGTGAAAAAAGACTTGTGGATTTTATTAGAATGCAAACTCATTATAAGTCAAAAATATGACATAGCAGCCACAAAAAGCAATGAAAATTTAGGCTGCATTAAGAGAGATATAATGTTCTGAATAAAGGAAGTGAAAATTCTATTATACTGTGCTCTAGCATTCAACCACATCTGGATTAATCAGTCAATATTTATTAAGCACCTGCCATGTACCAGGTACTGTGTTAAGCACTGGGGATACAAAAAGAGGCAAAAGATAGTCACTGCTCTCAAGGAGCTTACAATCTAATGGGGGAGACAACAAACAAATACACACACATGCACACACACATATGTATATGTATGCACACATATACACCCACAAAGCAAGCTATACACAGGATAAATAGGAAACAATTAACAGAGGGAAGGCACTAGAATTAAGAGAGATTCTGAAAAACTTCTTGTAAAAGATGGGGTTTTGGTTGTGACTTAAAGGAAGCCAAGGAAGTCAGCAGGCAGAGTTGAGGAAAGAGAGTATTTCAGGCATGGGGGACAGCCTAAGAAAATGTCCACAGAACGCTGCGTTCAATTTGAGGCACCACATTTAGAAATGACATTGATCAGCCGGAGGATGTTCAAAGCAATGTAACTAGCACTGCGAGAATACCAGGAGCCATAGCATAAGGGGATCAACTGAAGAACTCAGTATGATTAACCTGAAGGAAAGAAGACTTAGAGACATTGTGATAAATGTATTTAAATACCTAATGCTCTGTCACATAGAAGAGGGACGCAACTTATCCTGTTTGGCCCCAGAGGGCAGAAGCAGGAGCAAAGCAATTGTACTGGATGAAGCCCAGTTTTGGCGATATCAAAGAGCACCATTTCTGCTCAGGTGGGGATTGGACCAAATGACCTCTGAACTACCTTCCAGCTATGGGAGAGGCAATGGCATAAAGGGAATGGGGTTTTGGGGGTCAGGGCACTGGATTTAGAGTCAAAGGATCTGATTTCCAATTGCCACTCTGCATCTTAGCTGCTTTGCTTTTGGTCTTTACCACAAATCTGGTAATGAGATAGACAGCTCAGCTAAGGTACCCCCAATGGTGAGATTCTCATTAGACCAGCAGTCACATAGTTAAGTCTTCTTTTCATCCTTGCTCATCAGCAGTGCCATGCATACCCAGGCACAGCATCTATCCGCAGACGCACAGCGGGTAATTACGCTATTACAGCAAAGGTGCCAAATGCTGTGAAAATATTTGATTTACTTATAAGATCTAATTTAAATATGAAAAACATGGAAAATCAGTTGAGATTACACATTGAAATGCAGTACCTGGGTCTCTGAAAAGAACATAGTCAATGGGTTAAGTACAAAATGTTTCCCCAAATAAAAACTCCAAATTATCTTTTGACGTTTCAGAGCTCAGCCTACAAAAAATAACCACCTATTGAGACTATCACATTTCATAGAACCACATAACATCTAGAACTAGAAAGAACATCAGTGTTCATACTGTTCCAAGCCCCTCATTTTACAAAGGAAGAAAGAGAGGGATTTAATTAAGGTCAGAGAGGGAGAAATAATAGGACTGATATTCTTATTCAAGTCTTCTGAGTCCCAGGTCTCCCTCTGCAGCTTAATGTCTTCATCTCTAAAGTGGAGAAAATAATACATGCTCTCCCTCCCACAAAGAGCTGTTGTGAGGATCAAATAAGCTAATGGATGTGAAAATGATATACAATTTTAATATATCATCAGTATTACATAGTAATAGACTTAAAAGTGATGCTCTATCTTCTGCATGCCTATATAATCTACTCCTTTCATTTTCCTATTTGATAAGACTATTATTATTCTAGGGCCACATATCAGACTGAGTGTGGATTAACTCCAAATAAACATCGTGTCTCCTGCTTGAAGGGACAACTCAATTCAAGAAGCATTTGTCAGGTACTTGCCATATGCAAGGTGCTATGCTTGGCATCTGGCATACAAAAAACAATGAGAAATAGTTCCTGCCTTCAAGGTGCTTAGGCTTAAATGGATTCTGAGAATCCCTGGCAAGTTTTACATGCCATATTTCATCGCAGTTTCCATTCCTTTATAATGTCCCTTCCCCATCTTACCAATGATGGAAATACTTATTATTTTGGACAGCTAAAAAAGGGAGGGGGAACGCTGTACCCAGGTGGCATAAATACAGCCGCAGGAACAGGTCTACTTGTATGGGTGCATGTCAGGGGACAAAGCACATCCAAATCAAATGGTACATGTGTATATGTATTTGTATGTGTAATGTAAGGATATCCTGGAAATGTGTGGCTGGGAGGGACTTTAGAGGCCAACTATTTTGTCTCAAGTCTTTGTATGGATGAGGAAATTAAAGTCAGGGGAAGTGTCTTACCCAAAGTCACAGAGTTAATTAATGGCAGAGTAGGGACTATCTGGAGCTCTTCTGTTTTGACTTGATCCTTTGTTATTTTTCTGCCTGCTTCTGATTTATTTGTTTGATTGGTTTGGGACTTGGATTTTTTTTTTTTAGGTTTAGTACAGCACATTCTTTTTATTTATAGGCACACTATTGGGGAAGGATAGGAAGGTTTGGGGGGTGGATTTTGCTTCTTTGGGTAAGCAGGATACAACATATTACCTATGACAATTTGCAGGCTAGAAGTAGCAGGGAAGATGACATGATATGCAGGAAATTTTTGATCATAAAAAGAGTTAGACTAGACCTGGAGTGAGAGAGTCGGTAGCCTCAAAACACTAAAAGACCTAGAGAGAAGTTTCCATTTAGCAATGGTCTAACTAAAATGGGTCTATAAGAGCTTAACACTATACTTCAGATGTGATCTGAACAAGGGAAAGGGAAGCAATCATCTTCTTATCTCTTTATTTATAGAATCTATGCCTTTCTTAATGCAGCCCAAGATCCCATTAATTTTTTTTTTAGCATCTTTAGTACATTGTTGCCTCACGTAGAGCTTGTGGTCTACTATAGTTCCATATCTTTTACAGATGACCTGCTGTCTAGCCCTGCTTTCCCCATTTTTTAACCTATTAGACTGATTTTTGAAAATCTATTGAATTACAAGGACATGAAGGTAATACAAGCTATATAATGCCTCTCTATTCTGAGTGGTTATGTTCTGCAAATTGTACAAAATGGAGTGGCAGATTCAGAGCATATGCAAAATGCACTATGAATGCTGTGTTATGCTCACATATACATGGTTGTATTATCATATATCTGCAAGTGACTGGCTTCCACTTAGATTTACTGCCTCAAGCTGAAGGAAGTCATGGGTGCATCCTCTAATGAGTCTCAAGAGAACTGTTCCCATGAACACAATCCATTCCCTGAGGAACATCGCTGTGTAAGACACAGATGCTGTATTTGTCTGTGAAACATTTACTGGATCATAGAAAAGTGGATGGAAAGGCAGGAGGACAATTTTTAAAAATAGGAAAAACTCCAGGGACCAAAAATTGGGCTGTAGGGCTGCAGGGAACACAATGAAAGCGAGACATATAAACAAACGCATAAATAAGGAAGGTAAAGAGACACTTTTTTTAGAGGAAGCCTGCGTATTTGGGTTGAGAGGAAAGGAAATGGCCAGTAGTGTGAAAAACTGGTGAAGCCTTAGGGGAAAAAATGGGGAAATAATCTATTTAGGAGCAGTGTTGCTTCTGTAATTAGAGATCTAGAGTCCAGTACTTCCCTTTCTCCCTTGTTATTAAGTGCACTTGCATTAAAATAATGGCTTGCTCACTGAACACTTTATGTGGTTCCATTGCATGTTCTCTCCTTTGCATTTTTCAAAATGTTGCATCTATGCTTTCCTTCAGTGGGATGTCGGGAACTCATAGTGATAATCAAAAAGGGAATTTTCAGTAGCCATTGATTTATAAGACATAATCTTGTTTTCATGACAGTAACACTAAATGAAGAGAGATCAAGAATATAAACCCTGTAGGGAACATCAAAATTAATCAATGAGGGGAACACTAGTGATACCACTTTCTCAACCTGTAGCAACCCCATCTGTCTACATCAGCAGGTTAGAAGCTCAACCTTGCATACACTCCCATGTCCCAATTGGCCGTGGGGATAGAAAAGGCTCTTACAACATTCTCTCAACCCAGATACCCTCTGAATAATGGTCATCCAGACCTTGTCAGTGTCCTTCCCCTTGTGGAATTTATTGTTTAGTGGAAAATAAAAGTTTTATAGATGATTATATCAGAAAGTAGAATATATAATTCTGTTAACACACATGTACATAAACACACAATTGAACACATAGAGGAAAAAGTGAAGGCTTTTTTAGGGAAATTGCAAAATGACTGACAATCATAAAAATACCAGGGGAAACAAGCAGCAAATATCAGAATATGTGAAGGCAGGCAAAGACAAGATAATTGCAAAACAAGCCTAGAAAAGAACAAAACTTGAAGAGCAATTAATGGACATGCAGGACAAAGTAACATATTTGGAAAAGAATAACTAAAAAAATCAAATTCATTGGTATCCTAGAAGGCACTAAAGAAAAGAAAACCTAAACATTGTATTCAGGGAACTAATTAGAAAAAAAAAAAAACTTAGAATGGACACAATCAGCAAATGGCTACAAGGAGAGAGAGTACACAAGACCTCTAACGACAATTCTCCAAAGCATGTAACTGTTAAACTACTGAATTACAAGGACAAAGAAAAAAAATCCCACAAGCATTGAGAAAGAAAAAGTAAATTACATTTAAAAATACCGGAGTATCATCTGACATTAAAAAAAACAATGAAAGGATAATAATAAAACAAATCAATAATATATAAAAGTCTTTAAAACATAGAATTTGATCACCAAATCACACACCCTACGAAAAGATCCATATTATTGGAAAACAATAGAATATCTTTTAAGAACAAAAAAGACCCTAGTAAAAATTTAGGTCTCCAACCTTAAGAGATTGCTATAAGCATTACAGAGGGAATTTATGACTGATTGAATGAGTTCTTAACAACAACAAAATAAGTTAAGCTTATACTTTAACTTATGCCTTAGCCTTAACTTATGCTTAAGATGTATAATACACATGCATATGCAGAAATAATTGTAAGAAGGAAACATATAATCTTTTCTAATAGTAACCTTTAATTTGCAGTTTGAGTTAAATGCATATTGTAATTAACAAAAGCATAAATAATTATTAAAATACATGCACATATACCAATAAAATATATTTAACACAATTGATTTTTTTTAAATTGAGGAGGAAAAGAGAGAAGAACTTATAAACCCATAGGTAAAACTCCTATATATAATAAAAAGGAGGTTAAATCTCAGGGAATTATAAGAATTATGCTCTAAAACAATTCATTTTATTTATTCATTCATTCACATATCTCTTTATTTCATTTGTTTGGTTTTCTATTTATTTGTTTGTTTATAACCTACCATTTCACAGGTAGAGAGATTTCCTACCAATACAGATGCACCTACCTGTATTTACAGTCTCAGAGAATTGCCTGGAGTATTGAAAGAATAAATATCTTTCTAAGAGTCACACAGGTCAAAGGTAGACTATGAACCAAAGTCTTAATTCAGTAGCCAGTTCCCTATCATGCCACATAGTCTCTCACATATTTCATTTCAAATTTAGTCATTGAAATAGATAAAAAAAGCTAAGATAGTCTTCATTTTATCGAAGCACTAACAAGAATAACAGAAAACACATTAAGTGTATTGCCTATAACAATAAATGTACATGGTCTGTAATTTTCCATTAAAAGAGTTATACAGGTAGAAATAGAGAATTATATGCAACAAGAATATGGCAAGAAACAAGAACCATTGGTATTAGTTATGGGCAACACATTTAATACAAAAAAGATATAGTATATTTAAATTAAAGGAATGATTTAAAATATATATTAGAAAGATAGTAAGACTGAGTAGAAATGAATAGAACAGGAAAGAAAAGAACAATTGAATCATAAAATAAAAACAGAAGCTATTAAAAGCTTTTAAAATTAAAAAGCTCTGCAAAATTGACAAAGCATTAATGAACAATAAAAAGAAGTATAAATTAATAACATTGCAAATTTTTAAAAAAGAAGGATATAAACTCACAAAAAATTAAGATTATCATTAGATCATATTGCAAATAGCTGTGGCCTTAGAAAACTTAAAGGAATTAGATGATTATCTATTTTTAAAAATTAATTACCCAAATGGCATAATAGTTAATAATTTAAATAAGCCAGGTTCAGAGTAAAAACCAGAGGAGTTTTTATAAATTACTTCATCCAAACAGGCACATAAAATTTCAAAAGTGAATTTTTGAAACTTTCTAAGAATAATTTTTGCTATTGAAGATATTAATAAATTTAGAGCTGATCGTAATTGACAGTGCCTTCTAGGAGCATTTAGGGATTAAACCAGGAGAAGAACAAGCATATAAAAACAGAAAAGCTTATCAAGGGTAAAATAAAATACTGTTTTTTTCCCTAAATAATAATAGAACCACTACATTTTGATTTAATATCAATGTTTCTGGTATATTATGTGAGAAATAGCAAAAAAGAAAACAAAGACTGGAAGAACAATTGGTCAAGACCAAGTATCCACAGAGGAGGATTATCTATGCTGGAGGTAATATAATTTTGAGTGTATGAGGAGTCTTTTCTCAAGATACCTGAAAGTAGATAAGACCAAATCTGTAGGGAAAATCTGATGTTAATATTACCCTCATCCCCCCAGAAGAAAACAAAAGGAAATTGAGAAAACATCAACAAATACCAACTGTATACCTACATTTTCATTTCTAAAACATCTTTATGAGAAAATATACACATACATCAAGACCATCATTCAATGAAGTTTGGGTAGAAAAGGTTTTAACAAATGATTTTCTACTATAGATTTCTTTAAAATATTATATTTTGCTGAAAAGTTTAAAGAATTCTATGACTCACTGTGCTTACTGTTTGTGGATTATCAAAAAACATGTAATCCCCCAGATAAGGGGTAGACAAACTACAGTCTGAGGGCCAAATCTGGTCCACCATTTTGGTATGGCCTCTGAGATAAGAATTTTTTCACATTTTAAAATGCTATAAAACTTAATTTAAAAATGTAAAAACCATTTTTAGCTTAGGGCCTTACTCAAACACATGGCAGGCAGATTTGGCCCACTGCATAGTTTGTCAAACAGCACATAAAGCAATGCATCACCTTAAAAATCTTTCTTCCATGAAAGTGTCCACTGTGCATATGTAAAAATCATGGAAGAATACTTGAGAAGAATAAGGGTAATTTTGTTGAGTGACCCTCTTTTAATAAAGTATAGGTCTTAATGAGAAGTACGAATAAAATTCTATGAAGTTGTTATAAATAAACAGCCATAGTTTCTTTTGAATGAGGTAATATAATATAATGGATTGGAATTAGGAAGGCCTGAGTTCAAAACCTTTCAAATTTGCTTGCTGACCATGTAACCTGCATAAACCACTTAAACAACCTGAATTTCAATATACTTACCTGTAAAATAGGAAAAATAATATGAGGTAAAGTAAATATAGCTCTTTTCAAAACTTAATAACTATAGTGAGGCATGATTATTATCAATTACCTCAAAATAGTGAGATTTATACTAAATCAAGTAAAATAAAATGGCAAAAGGGGTAGGGGGAGAAGAGGGGAAAGTAATCACTATAAGGAAAATCCCACAGGAAAATCAACAAAGAAACTTACCAAGTGAGTAAACAAAAAACCCCTCATGATATAGTACAAATTTAATTATGAATTGAGATAATATGAAGAGAAATTTCAAAAAATGGGGGGGGGAAGAGGATATTGCAATTACTATGACTGAATCCAAGAAATATGAGTAGATAATAAGGAATCAGAGAGTGGCTAAAAAGCTTAATAAAAAAATTAAAAGAGAAGACAGTGAGTGAAATAAGAGCTTTTAAAAAAATTTTAAAAAAGATTTGAGAACAACAAATATTTTAACAAAACTGAAGATGCTCTTAAACATAAAATTTGAGAAGCTAAATGCAAAAAAAAATTAGGGTTATAAAATGAAATATTAGAGCAAATGCAAAAAAACCACAGGCTTGAGAGAAAAATACTTTTGTTTCATGTAAGCAAAAAGCATTGACCTTAAAGACAGACTTTGGCAAGATAATCTGATAATTATTCAACTCTCAAAAAACGAAGATGTCTTCATGCCAAACCTCAGGAAAAAAACACAAAATAACACCCTAGAAATAGTGGAAACAGAAGGCAAAGTACAGATTGACAGACTCCATATAATGGGTGGAGAGGAGCCTGAAATCTGACTCACCGATAAATATAGTGGCCAAGTTCCAGAGATGCAGCATTAACAAAAAAAAAAAAAAAGAATTTTGCAAGCAGCTACAAAGAGAAACACGCATCAAGTGCATGCAGTCTAGATGGCACAAGACTATTTCTTGACCATGATAAATGGAAAAAAAAATGCCAGAATATGAAATTCCAAAAAGATAGGAAATGATTTTGTACCTCAAAATAACATTTTGCTAAGCTAACTTAATCATCAATTACAAAAGATGGAAAGATTAATTTTCAACATGAGGGGAGAATTTGAATCAATCATACTGAATGAAGCATTTATGAATGGGATCATAAGATTGCAGACCTTGAACTAGAAGGGACCACAGGTCATCTAGTCTACTTCTCTCACTTTATAGACAAGGAAGCTGAGGACTAGAGAGATTAAAGAGGACTTGTTCAAGATCACACAAGTATTATGTGACAGAGGCATAATTAGAACCCAAATACTATGACTCCCTAGCCAGTAGTTTTTTCCATTGAACATTATATCTACCGGTAGATAGGCAGAATGATCAGCAGACCAAGAGTTGGGAGACCTGGGAGACCATATGACTTGTAACAACTCACTTGACTTTCCCCAGCCCCCTTCTATTTTTCTCAACTGTAAATGTAGGCTTGCAATGTGTCTTACAGAGAATATTTTCAATAGCATGGTGAGGACAGAAGCCAAATCACAGGTGGTAATACGGAGAGAATATGGTGAGGAAGAGCAGGAACCAAAGGCAAGAAGATTAGGATCCAACAGAAATGGAAAGATGAAAGATAAAAAAAGAAGAGAAGAATAGTTAATGTTGCAAAGTCCTGGAAGAGATTGGAGAGTTGGGTATGGGAATATGCTGAAGTCGGCTCAAACTAGCTCATGAGAACCAGTTGTTAAATTCTCAGTGTAAGCATTTATACCTCAGAAATTGGTCAACACTGCAAATTAGGGCTTAATTTATTGTTTTGTTGATTTCTAGACTTAAGCAAATGATAAAGAAAATATTAATAATGCAGATTAAATTCTAAATTAAATATATACATATTCTGTATGTATATATATGTGTGTGTGTGTATGTGTGTGTGCGTGTATTTGAGAGCAGGTTGGTAAATACTTATCAGTATGCTATTGGTTTGTTCAGTCATTTTGCAAAGAGTCAGACACAATTGAAACGCATGAACAACAAAAACTGGTTATATGTATATGTAGTATATGTAGATGTATGTAGACTCTATGGGTATATATATAGAGAGAGAATCTTATTCCTTGGACAAGAGAGAAGGAATAAATGGTGGGTGAAGATACAGAGAAATCCTGATATAAAAAAAGGGAAATAAGGGAACTGAGGTATAATATTCCGAATCAACATGATCCAGTAGAAAGGCCACTAGACAGCTTCCTGAGGAAACAGCAGTGTTCCTCTCCATCAGCCTTGCTTCCAGACTGGCATTGAAAATTATTATCCAAGAAAACAACCTTTGTAGAGAAAAGGGGACTACCATCCTTACCATCAACAATACTAACTGCCAACTTTTTTCTACAGTCAGGCAAAACCAAAAACCCTGGAACAACAGTACCCTGCATACCTATCTCCAGCATCAACCCACCTATAACAGCAAGTTGTACATAGTAGATTTGCAGTTTCATGCGCAATCATCTTTTTTTATTATACTATGTTATATAAACGCTTGTTTTATTCCATAAATTAAAAATAAAATGAAATGTTAAAATGCATGTTAAAATATTCTATATGCATCTGGGCAATATTTAGTGAAATAAATAAAATGTATTTTTTTGTTTTTTTATTGTTAATTTAGTATTTTATTTTCCCCAGTTACATGTAAAAACAATTTTCAACATTCATTTTTTAAAACCTTGAGTTCCAAATTCTCTCTTGTCTTCCCTCCCCACCCCCACTTCCATTGAGAAGGCAAGCTATTTGATATAGGTTATACGTGCATAGTCATGCAAAACATATCTGTAAGAGTCATGTTGTGAAAGAAAACATAGACAAAAAAAAATCTCAAGAAAAATAAAGAAAGTAAAAAAAAAGTACGCTTCAATCTGCATTCAGACACCATCAGTTCTTTCTCTGGAGATGGAGACATCATAAGTCCTTTAGAGTTGTCTTGGATCTTTGTATTGCTGAGAATAACTAAGTCATTCACAGCTAATTATCTTACAATATTGCTGTTACTTTGTACCTAACACATTTCACTTTGCATCAGCCCATGCAAGTCTTTCCAAGTTTTTCTGACAGCATCCTGCTCATCACTTCTTAAAATACAATAGTATTCCACCACAATCACATACCATAACTTGTTTAGCCATTCCCCAATTGGTGGATATCCCCTCAACTTCTAATTCTTTGCCCCCAGAAAAGAGTTGCTATAAATATTTTTGTACATATAGGTTGTTTTCCTTTCTGTTTTTTATCTCTTTTGGGATATAGACCTAGTAGTGGTATTGCTAGGTCAAAGGGTATGCATGGTGCCCTTTGGGCCCAGTTCCAAATTGCTCTACAGAAGAGTTGAATCAGTTCACAACACTACCAACAGTGTATTAAAGCCTCATTTATCTATTTCCCCTCCAACATTTGTCATTTACCTTTTCTGTCCTATTAAGCAATCTAATAGGTATGAGGTAGCACCTCACAACTGTTTTAATTTACATTTTTCCAATCAATAGTGAGTTACAGTATTTTTTCATATGGCTATAGATAGCATTGATTACTTCATCTGAAAACTGATCATATCTTTTAATCATTTGTCAATTGGGGAATGGCTCTTATTTTTATAAATTTGACTCATTTCTCTATATATTTGAGAAAGGAGGCCTTTATCAGAAAAACTTGCTTCAAATTTTTTTTCACAGTTATTATTGCTTACTGTATTTCCCTCCATCCTATTCCCTTTTGCTGTTTATTCTATTCTCTCTCTCTCTTTTCACCCTGTTCCTCCTCAAAAGTGTTTTCTTTCTGACTATCCCCTCCCCCAATCAACCTTCCCTTCTATCACTCCCCCACTTCTCCTTTCCTCTTCCCCTCTTACTTTCCTGTAGGGTAAGTAAGATAGATTTCTATACTCAACTGAGTGTGTATGCTATTCCCTCCTTGAGCCAATTCTGATGAGAGTAAGGTTCACTCATTCCTCCTCACCTCCCCACTTATCCCCTCCACTGTAAAAGCTTTTTCTTGCCTCTTTTAGGTCAGATAATTTACTCCATTATACCTCTCTCTCTCTCCCTTTCTCCCAGTACATTCCTCTCCCACTCTTTAATTTTATTTTTTAGATATAATCCCTTCGTATTCAACTCACACTTGTGTCCTCTGTCTATATGTACTCCTTCTAACTACCCCAAAAATGAGAAAGGTCTCATGAGTTACAAATACCTCCTTCCCATGTAGGAATATAAACAGTTTAAACTTATTAAGTGCTTTATAATTTTCCCTTTCTTGTTTACCTTTTTTATATTTCTCTTGAGTCTTCTATTTAAAAGTCAAATTTCCTGTTCATCTCTGGTTTTGTTCATCAAGAATGCATGAAAATCCTCTGTCTCATTGAATTTTCATTTTTCCCCTGAAGGATTATACTCAGTTTTGCTGGATATGTGATTCTTGGTTGTATTCCTAGCTCTTTTGCCCTCTGGAATATCATATTCCAAGCCCTCTAATCTTCTAAGGTAGAAGCTGATAAATTTTGTGTTATCCTGCCTGTGGTTCCACAATACTTGAATGGTTTCTGGCTGCTTGCAATATTTTCCCCTTGACCTGAGAATTCTAGAATTTGACTAGAATATTCCTGGTAGTTTTCCTTTTGGGATCTCTTTCAGGAGGTGATTGGTGGATTCTTTCAATTCCTATTTTAACCTCTAGTTCTAGAATATCAGGGCAGTTTCCTTGATAATTTCTTGAAAGATGATGCCTAGGATCTTTTTTGATTGGGCTATTAGGTAGTCCAATAATTTTTATATCATCTTTTCTGGATCTATTGTCCAGATCAGTTCTTTTTCCACTGAGATATTTCACATTGTCTTCTATTTTTTCATTCAGAATTTTTTTGTTGTTTGCTCATTTTCCTAACCTATTACTTGAGTTTTAACTCTTTGTTAAAATAGGGCTCTTCTTCCAGAGTGAAGGACACACCGTCCCAAGCTTCAAGCTGTTTTCAGAGATACTTCTGGAGATCTGTAAGTTTTCAGTTCTTCCCAGGTGGTGTGATCTCAGGATGAGTGTTTAATACTCCCCTAACCTGTGCTCTGTTCTGTGAGCAACCACAAGCACTCTCTTCTGCCCTGGAACTGTAAGGAGGGCCATGCTCTACTGTGGCTGCAAGCTCTGCTGTGCTAGTGCCTCTCCTCACCCTGGGACTGCCACCCAGCAATGTCTTTCCAATCCGAGTATGGGCAAAGCAACACAATCTTGACTCAGTTCTACCAAAAAGATCCCTGTAATCTCCTTCCGACCAGTTGTTTGACCCTCTTACTATCTGTGGGATAAGAGCTCTGGAAGCTGCCACTGCTGAATCAATCATTCCCAAGGCCTGTTCCCAGTTTAGTGGGGCCAGGATTGTGCTGGTGTGGCCTGAGCTGGACTCTTCACTCTCATCTAGGTCTGACAGACCTTTCCTGCCAAACTTCCAAGTTGTCTTTGGTGTCTGTGGGCTCAGAAGTCTGGAAACGGCCACTGCTGCTAGTAATTCAGTCACTCTGAGGCCTGCTCCTGGTTTGCTGAGGCCTGGTCTTCCCTGGTGTGGCCTGCACTGGACTGTGCTCCTCTCTCACCCTGGTGCAACAGACCTTTCCTGCAGACCTTCTAAATTGTCCTGGGCTGGAAATTTGTTTTATTCCATCTTTCTGTGGGTTTTACTGTTCTAGAATTTGTTTGGAGTTGTTTTTTAAAGGTATTTAGAGGTGTTTAAGGGAGAGCTGAGGCAAGTCCCTGCCTTTTCTCTGCCATCCTGGTTTCACTTTCCCAATAAAAATATTTTTTAAAAAGAATATTGTCCTTAACATTGAGAATTTTTTATCTATTAGGATAGGAATATAACACACACACACACACAAACACATACCAATTATAATACAAAATAGAAAATGAGAAGTGCATAAGAGAAGGACAAAATACTATGAAAGTTCTGATGAGGGAAAAGGTCATTTCCAGCTTTGGGGTTAAGGGAAGCTGCCTTGGAGGAGATGGGCTTTGAGCTGGGACCTAAAATCCAGATAGGATTTCATAGGTAAAGAATGTGGAGAGAGAAGAGTTAAATTGCTCTAATCCTTCCTGGAAAGGGGGTCAGAACTGGAAAGAAGGACTGAGTATATTAAATTTCTCTTGAACCAGATGACCTATTTTCATTAAATCCACTCCCTGATTACTTTTAGGCCTGCCTTGGGCATGTGAGATGGCACTCATTTTCATGGCTGCAAAGGGCACCATTCAAAAAAAAATGATTTGAATGTGGCCTGTTATTTATTTTAGCCAAAGAAATCCATAGTACCCTATAGAGAAATCTGAAGGACACCAAGAAAATGAATTCCACTTTGTGTTCTGACATTGTTGCAGAACCATTCATAACACTCAGGAAAACAAGGTCCAGAGCATGGACTCCTTGCTGGAGTCTCTGTGTGTAAATAGATAGTTCAAAAGTCTGATTACCCCTATTGACCAACATTCTGCCATATTTCCTAGTCCCCTTCATTTGCACTTGATAAATTAACCAACATTCTGCTCAGTTTGAAAGGAGAGAGGGAGGGACAGAGATCAAGACAGAGCGAATGGGAGACAGAGACAGAGACAGAAACAGAGATAGAGACAGAGACAGAGATAGACAGAGACAGAGAGACAGAGACAGAGAATAGCTGGCATTTCTAACCAATTTACCTGCCTGTAGGCTGCCTGCAACAGCCATCTAAGTTATGTAACAAACTATTATTTTTTTTAAACTTGAGCATCAGATTTTATTCCCAAACAACCAAGTGTCTCAGTATAAAGGCAACTTTTGGATAACTTTACTCTTACCTTGACAAATCTTATTTAAAAGTTTGACAGAACATAATCTTCTTAATTGCAATTTCCCAAACTGGTCTCTGAAACAAATATTTATTTTTAATTTTTTTCTTTTTTGTTGTTATTTTTTTGCTTGATAAAATTCATAAATACATCAGGATGTGATATTTGCATATCAGAAAAAGAAGATTGTGCGTGAAACTATGAATATCTACAATGAATGGCTTGAATTTTTAAAAAGAATGTAATAAATCTAACATGCAAATTTCAATGCTGTCCTGCTTATCTGTGTTTTCTTCTGAAGCTACCTCTGTTCTCTAGCATAAGTATCATTCTTCCTGTTTTAGAGGTGGGGAAATTATGGCCCAGAAAGGTTGTGGTTTGCCCAAGGTAAGATATCTGATTAAGTGGCAGTCTGAGGATTCAAACACAGATTTGCTAATTCCAATTCCAGGGTTCTTTTTACCATTCAGGTCAAGAATTCAGCAAGCATTTTTTTTGATATCTGCTACGTGCCAGGTACTTTGCTAAGTAGTGGGGATACAAAACAAAAAAATAAAAAATAAAACAAATCAGTGTCTGCCCTCAAGGAGTTTACATTCTATTAGAGGGTGTGTGTGTGTGTGTGTGTGTGTGTGTAGGAGAAGGAAACAAGCATTTATATAGCACCTACTATACACCAGGGACAGTGCCAAGTGCATCACAAACATTGTCTCATTTGAGACTCACAACAACCCTGCAAGGTGGTGCTCTTATTATCCCCAGTTTACAGTTGAGGAAACTGAGGTAAATAGTGGTTAAATGACTTGCCCAGAGTCACACAGCTAGTAAATATCTGAGGTTGGATTTGAACTCAGTTCTTCCTGATTCCAGGCCCAACATTCTATCTACTGCTCCACTACTCTGCCTAATGTAAACTGACAGCTCCTCTTTTCATTTACTGCCTCAGAGAATTGTCTGGGACAATGAGAGGTGACATGATTTGCCTGTGCACATGTTTGTAAACAGTTTATGTCAGAGGCAGGATTTGAACCTTGGTCCTTCTGACTCTAAGGTTGTCTCTATTTCTTTCTTCCACCCTGCTTCTGGCCTAGTATGGGGTGGAGAATTTTTGGTGAAATGAAATTGTTAGTTGCAGTAATTTAGATCATGAAATGCGTGCTAGTGAATGTCATTCCTCTAAGTACACAAAGAAGAAAAGGATGTGAGCAGGGGCTAAATCTTTGAAATGTGGGCCTTCATTTGCAAACCAAATAAAGGAAAAATGCAGCTTTTCAGCAGGAATGAAAATCCTTGCTTGTCTTCCTCTTATACTTAGTGCCTATTACTTCATGCTCACTTCTCCATCCTTTCAAAAGTCAGAGTTGTAATGACCCTTAACTGGGGTTACGATGCAAAGCTGCAGAATAATAATAAGTATAATAAAAAATAATAACTCATTTTACAGTTGAGGAACTGAGGCAAACAGGTTAAGTGACTTGCCCAGGGTCACAGGGCTGGTAAATGTTTGAGGCTGAATTTGAACTCAGCTCTTCCCAACTCCAGCGCTCCATCCACTGAACCACCACTAATGGTTATTCTATACCTCCTACAGTTATTTGCAAAATATTAATTTTATCCTGAAGAGGAAAAGAAAATCAAATTGACTTCTTCAAAGTATTCTCCTATAGCTACCCCGGACTTCCTTGACTCTGATATTGGCCAGTTTCTTAAATGCCTCAGAGTCATTTTCTAGGACATGTTATTTCTTACTTCCCAGCCAACTTTCTGTTGGCTTTATGTTACTTTCTGCATGTGCATGCAAATATATATGCACATGTGTATGTGTACATACATATGTGCATACATATGTACATGTGAATATACATAGGCATATGTATGTAATAAATTATTTATGTGTATATGCACAAGCTGTTTTCTGTTGGTGTGAATCTGGGCTGCTTTGAATCCTCTCAAAAGAGATCAGAGGAGACATGTTTTAAGACAGAATACTGCACTAAAATCTGTTTCATTGAAATGCCTGCCAAAGCTTGCCTGTGTGCAGACACACACAAACCAGCCTGCCCTTCTGCAACGGCATTAATAATTAATAGCTACTTTCTCTTTGGTTTTTTTGGAAGCAGTCCTCTCCAGCTCCAGCCTCTCCATCAACCCGCACCCCACACTGCCAGATAGATCTGCAGTGAGTCCCCCATCAAAGCCCAGCACTGTGACATTTGTTCCCTGCCAAATCTTACATATGAAAAAATCGAGCCGGAGGTCAGAATGATTAACTTCCAGATGCTGCAGACAGAGGGGATTTCTTCAAAGCCTCAAGTGTGCCAAAGTTCCATGTCCCCATCCTGATTCCAAGAGTGATTTAAGACTAAATACTTGTATTTAAATCACATTAACAGGACAGGAGAAGGAAACGACACAAGTACCTCTAACTGAAGGACAATATTTGGTTCCTTTTTTTTTCTAGCTTTTATTTGTGATTCCAAAATGTCTTTTGGCCAAAAACCACGCTCAGTGCCTTGATAACTTCCCTGCTATTCTGTTTCCTTAGTCCTTGCTGCTATATAGAAAGAAAATGACTTCTAAACTTTTCCAGCATCTGTCCTGTAGCTGGGCTGCCCAGAAGCATCTGCAGGGGTCACAATAATTTTGAAAGTAGGACATAAATCCCCAGCTCCCCAGCTCCCCATCCCTCCAGGCCTTTTCAGTCTTCCTCCTGAGTTGATCTGCATGACAACCAGAAGTATTATGGGAGTGGGGGGAGTGGTAGAAGGCAATAGGAAAAGAAACCCCTCAACCCATCCTCGTTGCATCCTTGCTAATCAGAGTAACAATAATCAAAAATAGTACTCATATAGCTTCTTAGGATTTGCATGTTTATAGCTACCCTGAGAGAGTTATTTGCCCCATTTTATAGGTGAGGAAACTGAGGCTGAGGGAGATGAAGTGACTTGCCCAGGTTCACACAGCTAGCGTTTGAAGCAGAATTTGAACTCAGGGCTTCTGGATTCTAAATCCAGTATTCTATCTCCTGTGCCACATAATTATCTATATTTATTTAGTGCTTTAAGATTTAAAAAGCGCTTTGTATGTATTATCTCATTTGATGTTCACAACAACCTACTAAGGTGAGTGCTATTGTTATCTCCATTTTATAGATGAGGAAACTGAGGAGAAGTCCCTGAAATGATATAAAAGAGACCCAGACAAGCGACCAAGGAATGTGATTGGAATCTAAAAAAGGATATTTAACCATTATTCAGATGAGGATTTAAGGGTCTAAGTTGCAGCAGGAGAAAAGGAGTTGAAAAGAAAGATTTAATTTAGAAACCCCAAAGCTTCTGCTGGCTTTTGCTTTATGCTTGATTGGTTGGGTTTGGCGGCTGTAGCTCTAGGCTATGACTAAAAAAGCTTAGACCTCTCTCCCCTGTGCCATCCTCCAGCAGCTCAGGAGGAGGTAGGAATGGTAGCAGCTCTAATCCCATAGATGGTAGCAGAGAGCAACCCATGACCCCAAAAGGATCCCCTGAGGAAAGATGGTAGTAGAGAAAAAGAATCTAGGCTTAGCAGAGATGCCCAGCAGAGAGCAGTATGACAAGGGACATCTGCAGACTTGCAGTGATGGAAACATAGGTTAACCCTGGCTACACATATTCTATAAGTGTCCCCTTCAAGTAGTCACATGCACTCCCTATGGGTGGGCCCCTCCAGGTGTGTATTCAACTCTTCTGCAATCTAAGTGTTAAGAGGAGAGAGTAAGTAAGGGCCCACGGACTGTTAGGGCCCCACAACTTCTATGATGATTATGTCCAAGAGATGGGACAGAGAGTCAGTAATGTCAAGCCTTTGGTCTATTATCTGCCCAGTACCTCAGGCAGTTTACAGTAGAGCCCAAGTTATAAGACCCTCCCTAAGGATTTGATCAGGTTAGGGGAATACGGAGATGCCAAAAAAAAAAAAGTCACCAATGGCGTTAGACTCCCAAGAGCTACTTCATTACCACAGCAGAGTCTCACTTGGTTTTCTTTAAAACCGTTTTATACCCCCAATAAAAGGGTAAGTTTTGGGAACATTATCTGAGAGTCTTGGGTTCTCTCTATGCCTCCTCCCGTTCAGAAACCTTGTTGTTGCTTGTCCTTCATTCTCAAAGAGGACCAATGACATCATGATCAGGTATGAGTGAGAAGGAGGCAGATGAGCTCCTTAAGCTTCCACCTTAATGATGAAACTGCCTTTCCTGATTATGGTATCATAGGGAAACCTTGGAGCTCACCTTCTAATTTCAGCCAAGCCTCTACTGTCATAGGTTCAAATCTTGACTGATACTTGTTAGTTGTGTGACTATGGGCAAATTACTTAACCAATCTGGACCTCAGTTTCTTCATGTATAAAATGAAACTGTTAGACTAAATTACCTTTAAACACTCTTCCAATTTTAAATCCTATGTTTCTATGATAGACTAAAAGAATCAATGAGGATGACACTACTAATCCACATTCAGTAGCATGTAAGTACACATAATGTTAGAGCTGAGAATTCTTTTTTTTTTGTATAATCAGTTAATTTTATAGAGGAAGAAACTGAGATTCAAATAGGTGGCCAATTAAAGCTGTTTTTCTAGGAACTGTGATGAATTATATCCTCTTTTGTCCCTTTTCTGTACCCTTTTCAAAGAAAGGGCAATATTTTTTTTTAACTGAGAGCTGGGGATTAAATGGCTCTTCTCTGTGTCCAAGACATAGAGTTTTACCTCTCCTTAGTAAAGTTAATGGGAATTAATCCTAAAACTTTGACTTTATAGGAATCATGTTCTAACCACGTAAGAAAGCAAATACAGTCCATCTAACTCCAATAAGTTTCTAATCTTTTTTCCATTGTTGATGATTATGTAGTAGGTGGTATATGTATGGGCTATCTCCCTATCACTGCCTCCCTCTCATTCCCACGAATCTCTTCTGGGCTCAGGTTCAAATCTTGACTTACACTCTGCTCAATACAGCCTTTTTCTATTAAATACAGCCATTGAAAATAGTTCAACACTGTGCAATGACCAAATTTGATAGACTTAACTCTTCTCAGCAATACAAGGATCTAAAACAATTCCAAAAGACTCATGATGGAAAATTCTATCCCCATCTAGAGAAAGAACTATGGAGTCCGAATGCAGATCGAAGCATACTGTTTTCTTGTTTTGTTTGTTTCTTCTTTCTCATGGTTTTCCCTTTGGTTCTAATTCTTCTTTACAACACGAGGAATGTGGAAATACGTTTAATATCATTGTACATGTATAGCCTTTATCAGATTGCACGCTATTTTGTGGAGGGGAGAATGGCGGAAGGAGGGGGAGAAAATTTAGAATTCAAAGTTTTATAGAAGTGAATGTTGAAAACTAAAAACAAACAAATAAATAAGAATTCTTAATAAAAAAATGAAAAATAGTTCAAGTTATAGTAAAGAAGAAGAATAATTTGTACTTGTTATTGATGTTAAGAAGATGCATCATCAGCAAGCATTCTCAACACCTGTAGAAATAAGCAAACCACCTCATTACTTGGCAATTCCTCACAGATGAAAGGTTGTGAGCCTGGTCCTGAGGTCACTGTAGGGAAACAAGGGATGTTGGAATAATGACTGGCCTATCAGGTGACCATCAAAATTACTGCATTTTGATAGCTGGATTGCCAGGTCTAATTACCTTGCAGATCACTGAGAGATCAGAAACTATCCATTTTTACTCCTACTGATGATGAAGTAACATCTGGCTAGCATCTGGAAATGCATAACTAAACCATGCATTAAGATAAAACTGTTTCTGAATAGTAGCTTCTCCTACAATTATTTGTTTCTCCAAGGGCAAAAGTAAAACCTCCCTCAATGTCAGCAATTCGCAAAGAAGGAAGTCTCCTATGGTCATTGTAACAGTAAGCATTCATATAGTGTTTGAAGGTTTTCAGAGCAAAACAAAAACCCTGTCAGGTTGGAGCAATTATTATCCCCATGTTCCACATGAGCAAATAGACGTTGAAGGATTTTAAACGTCTTGCTCAAGACCACACAGGCAGGATGTTTATAAGGTAGGATTCACTACGCAGGCCTTTCTGACTCCAACAGTAGAATTCTATCCACTGTGGTATCTAGCTGTAATTTCTTCTCTTCACTTCTTAGTCTGGAAAACCCTGTTCTCTCTGTAGGTCTCTCTGGTAACTCCTGGCCAGAATCTTTCACAGACAGAGGGACAAAGGTCTCACAGGCCTAGTAGAGTATGACTGCATCTGACATACCTTAGTGTGATAGAATCATTAATAACCACCAAACCGTGGCAGGATGTGTTCAAAGAATACCCTGTCCACAGTGGTCATTGCATCTTGCTCCCTGCATCTCTATCAGTTTCCAGTTCATTTTGGAGACTTCTACGGCTTCATGCACATGAACACTACCAGTTATTATGCACTCTAGAGGAAAGAGGATGTCAACAGTTGTGGTGCCCCACATACTATATTGATCTCTAGTTGAATCAGATATATGGATTGATTTAAGCCCAACATTGGCAAACTATCACCAGTACAATGAGGATGAAAATGGAATGTTTCATATAAATTCGTGCAAAACCTACTATTCTTGTTTTCCAAGGATTACTTTCTGTCACCAAGTCACATCCAAGAATTAAGTAAAAAATCTCTTTGCCCTGCACATGCCATTTGCTTTCACATTCAGCTTCACCAAAGCCATCCAACTTGATTAGATTTCCTTGGATTTTGAAAACCTACATCTCTACATTCCTTTGTGTTGCTATTTTCTCCCACAAGGAACTAATGGCATTCATTTGAAAAATGCCTTCCCCAAGAAAACTCTCATTAGTGCTCTTACAGCCAGGCCAGAGACAGAGAACTTGCTTACGGACTGGCTTTTGGGCCTGGAGCAGTCAATTTAATATTACCATTACTACCTAATAATAGACCATTACTACGGATCATCCAGTTGAATTTGGAGAAAGCGGATTGACGTCCATCTTTCTTCCTTTCTGTGAACCTCAATGCCTCATTTCTTGTTTCTCCCTTATGCCTTCCTTCTTTATTTCTCTCTGAAGCCTAATAGAATTATTTCTTATTTGAAGAAATTCACTCTTGAAGCTGCCTGAAAACTTCGAAAGAAAGATTCTATAGAAATGCATGTAGTAGTTCCCTTCCCCCTCTCTATGGGGACCTTTGCCGGTGGAAAGGGAGTGAGGTATTATGTAAGGAAGTGTGCGGTGAGAAGTGATGAACATCTATCAACAAGAAAGAGGGGCTGCAGAAACTCACTGGACTTAGGTACCTAGATGTGGTTGTGAAATAGATCACTGGGAATCAGTCAATTAACTAGCATTTTATGCTATGTGTTAAGCTCTGGGGATATGAAGCCAGAGAAACTATAGTCAGAAATGGGACCTGACATTCTCAAGGTTAAGGATATCAAGGATGAATTGCAGTGGTGATCTACTCCTTGTTGGAGTCTAGTCCTCAGTCCACTCCCCTCTTGTTTCATAAGTGGTAAGCCAACCATAGCAGGGTCCCTGTCAATCAAAAAACATCTAGCAAAAAAAAAAAAGCACTAGTTAGAGGAATTTTGGTCTGCACTAGCCACCTATCAGTTAGCAAGCAATTATTCAGCATCTACTAATTAGTATGCACTGTCCTAGGCACTGTAATACACATGTAAAGACTACACCAAAACCAGTTCTTGGGAAGCTTACATTCTAATGGGGAATACAATAATTATATATTGATACATACAGAATAAACAGTTAATATTGAGGATGAATGAAGAGGTATTAAGACAACATTTAGCTCCCCTTGTTGAATTAAGGTCACCTTGCCAGATGAATTACATCCTTGTGTCTTAGAAGAACTGAGAAATAAAATTGCAGAGCCACTGTCAGAGATATTTGAGAAATTATGGGAAAGAAGATAAGGTACCACAAGATTGGAGAAGGGTAAATGCTGTCCGGATTTTCAAAGAAGAGAAGGGAATAGAATTTACAAATCGTAGGCCAGTGAGGTTGATTTTGATTCCTGGGAAAATTCTAGAAATGATCATTAAAGAGATGGTGGAGAAATAAATAGAAAAGGAGGTGGGGATTATAAAAGTGCTTCATTAGGACAAAGTCTTAGCTCAACTAACCTAATTTCTTTTTTTTTAACAGGGTTGCTGAACTAATAGATGAAAGGGATGCTGTCTATATAGTTTCCTTAGATTTTAGCAAAGCTCTTAGTTGTTATGAAGAAGCTGGAGAAATATGGATTAGATGATAATATCCCCATATGGAATCAGAACTAGGTGGGTAGTTGGACTCAAAGAATAGTTGTTACTGATTCAGTGCCAATGTGACCGGTCTCCAGTATGGTACTCCAGGGATCTGACCTGGCCCTCTGCTGTTTAACATTTTTAACAATGACTTTAATAAAAGGCATATATGACATGTTCATTAAATTAGCAAGTGACACAAAGCTGGAAGGGATAACTAACACAATGGATGACAGTCAAAATCCAAAAGAATGCTGATAGGCTAACCTATTGGGCTGAACTCATTAAAGTTGAAATCAATAAGGATAAACATAAATTCTTGCTCTTGAGTATAAAAAAATCAATCCAACAAATATAAGATGGAGGAAGTATGGATAGAGAATGGCATTCAAACTCAATATAATTCAGTGGTGTGATGTGGCAGCCAAAAAATAAAAAGTTAGTATGATCTTGTTACATTTGAAGAGGTATAGCTTCTATATCTCTATACCTTCTTGAAGAAGGAGGTGATAATCCCACCATACTCTGCCCTTCTTAGGCCTTGTCTGGAGTATTTTGTTCAGTTCTAAGCACCAAGGACATAACCAGAAGATCATTAAAATGCTGGAGAGTGTCCAAAGGAGAGAAACCAAGTTGGTGAAAGGTTTTGAGTTGATGATATATGAGGGTTTGTTGAAGGAGCCTGGCAAAAGGAAGACTCAGGATTGCTGTGTTCAGGTATATGAAGCGCTGCTCTGTGGAAAAGAGATTAGTTTTGTTCTGTTTGGTTCCAGAGAGCAGAATGAAGAATAAGGGATGAAAGCTGCCAAGAGGCACATTTAGATTTGATGTCAAGAAAAACTTTTTACCAATTAAAGCTGTCCAAAAGTGGGATGGGACAGCTAGGTGGTGCAGTGGATACAGTGCACAGCCTGGAGTCAGAAAGACTCATCTTGATGAGTTCAAATCTGGCCCCAGACACTTACTAGGTATGTGATCCTGGGCAAGTCACCACCCTGTTTGCCTCAGTTTTTTCATCCGCAAAACGAGCTGGAGAAGAAAATGGCAAACCATGCCAATATTTTTGCCAAGAAAACCCCAAATGGGGATAATGAAGAGTTAGACATGGTTGAAAAATGTCTGAACAACAAATGTTTAATGGTTTGCTTTCTCTTTGTAGGTTTTAAAGCAGAGGTTAGGTAACTACTTGTTGGGCATGTTATAGTAGGGATTCTTTAATGAGTTAGAATAGATGACTGCTGAGGGCCCTGCAAACTTTCAGGTTCTATGAAATGTGTAGAGAATAAATAAAAAGTAGTTAAACATTTGTTTGGGAAGGAGGACACAAGCAGTTGGAGAAATCAGTAAAGATTTCATGTAGAAAGAGGTACTTAAACTGCATTTTGAGGGAAAACAAAGACTCTTTGAGGTGATGATGAAGGAGGGCTTTCTAGGAAAGGGTGATGGCCATTGCAAAGGTACAGAAATGAGATATGGAGGATTATATATGTAGAATAGAGAGTTTGGCTTGATTTCAGAGCAGAAATGATGTATGATGAAGTTGGAAAGCTGGGTCAGGGCCAGGATATAAAGAGCCTTTAAAACATTAAAAAGCTATATTTGTACCTAGAAACAATAGGAGTCACAGGAATTTATTGAGTAGAGGACTTACATGGCTAGATCAGGAATTAAGGAAAATCACTTTAGAAGCCTTCTAGGGGATGCATTAGAGTGGTGAGAGATTTGAGGTAGAAAAAGCAATTAGGTGACTATTGTAATACTCTAAGAGGTGATGAGCACCTGAACTAAAGAGGTATCTGTATGAGACAAGGTTTTAGATATAAGAGATGTTGTAGAGGTTGAAATGGTATTTCAAATTGTGTATTTTGGCAACCATGTATATGGAGCAATGAAGAGTGAGGAGTCAAGAATAACATCAAGGTTTTGAACATGGGAGAAGGGAAGAATCGTGATGCTTTTGACACAAAAAAAGGAAGTCTGAAAGAGGGATGGATCAGGGGGGAATAATTTTTTTTAAAAAACATACTGAATTTAAGATATAAGATATAAGACTAAAGTTCAGAAGAGAAACTTAGATATATAGATCTGTATAGAGATATTAAAGAAACCATAAAAGAAAAACAAACAAACCAAAAAACCATAAAACCATGAGATCACTAGACCTAAAGTTTTCAGACTAGTAGAAGAATGTAGGATCACAGCATCATAGAATTAGAGCTAGAAGGGACCTAAGACTTAGACTTAGACCTAAGACCTAAGACTATTCCCACCTTATTTTGAAGATCTGGAAAACGAAAAGAGGTCAATCAGTTTGTCCAAGGACATAAGGCAAAAAGTAGCAGCACTAAAACTAAGTTCACTTCTAGAGTTCCTAAGGCTTTATCTAAGGATAAGGCTTTATCAGCCTTCCTGGATGTGTAAGCCAAACATAAGTTGTGATCTGTGTTATACTGTCTACATGACTTTGCTTGGAGGAGGTGGAGCCATATGGGCCAATCAAACTGAACTGTATATTTCCTAGAATTCCTAGATTTAGAGCAACTTATGTCAAGTATAGGGATGGCTGAGTCTAAGAGAAGCTGCCAATAGAAAGGTGTGTATTGTGTATTTTATTGTGTATTGTTTCATTTCTTTTATTGATTCTATGCCAAGTAAAATGCTGAATATAGTATCCAAGCATACTTGTCCATTTTTGTGAGGATCTATGAGGAGTGAATTTCATTATAGTTTCATAGTCATGTAATTAGGGTGCAGTGAAACAGAGAACATTCAAAAAATAGATGGAGTTTGCCAGAGGTGGGGATGCAGAGCTACTCTGATTGGGTAAATCCATTCTCCACCCCTCTAGAGAACAAGTCAGCAAGCATGGCCACCCAGAAAGAGGCAATGCCATGGAAGGTTGTTCTCTCTATGAGAAAAACAGAGAGGTTGGCACCTATCCAGCATTTCCACTCTGTCTGATACAGTGCCATGGCATCTAGGATGAGCATTGGACTGACCCAGAACCTGAGATCTTTTGTTCAATAGGATCAGGTTAGTGGCCAACAGTAGCCCTGGTGGTTAATTAAAATTAAGTATTAACTTAATTAATTTTAATTAATTTGTAGTTAGTCAATGAGTAATGTTACAAGCCTAGAAACCTTTGAGTATATCTTGGTAGATTTTAGGGAAAAATAAGAAAATTAGCTGAGTGCCACTCCAAACAATTCAAATGTTCTGATGAATTGATCATTTGATTCACTATTATTACCTGAGATAATTCTATCAAACAGAGAGTAAAGGTCACAGAGAAATCATTCAGAAACTTGGCAGACAGAAGCTTCTGGAAGTTTTCTTTTGAGAAGTGAAATTGAATTTGCTCCTCTGTTAGCATAGACCATAATATGGCAACTCTTGCAGCAGCTGTTAAAACTGCTTTTGTAGGAACAGGTATTATCCTGGTGGACAATCACCCCAAGACCATAGCAATAGAATGGGAATAAGACACTTATAATAAGCAGAACTGCAACTAGAAATTTGTACACATATGGCATATTCAACTGGCATGGGAGTGCCGGCCAAATTCACCATGGTTAGATTCCATTACACAGTGACAGGGGTGACTTGTCCTTCAAAGAATCTGGCCCTTATACCTTTTGAAGAGGACAGTAGGAGAGGCAACATATAGGGGAAGGATATGGGAAGGTGTCACGGGGATTAGATTGCAGGAGAGAGTTAAGGTGATTTCAGATCCCTTTGAGGTATCTGTCCAGCATCAGCTGAAGAAGTATGGATTATTTTGCTATGGATACAACTCTGTCTCTGTCTCTGTCTCTGTCTGTCTGTCTGTCTGTCTGTCTGTCTGTCTGTCTGTCTCCACCCCCGTGTGTGTGTGTGTGTGTGTGTGTGTGTGTGTGTGTGTGTGTGTGTG
>NW_020948910.1:625974-681873 GCF_900497805.2 Vombatus ursinus | reverse complement strand
TGTGTGTGTGTGTGTGTGTGTGTGTGTGTGTGTGTGTGTGTGTGTGTATGTGTGTTGGGGATGGTGGGAGGGGAAGGAAACAGGAGAATGTCAATGGATATTGGAGCCCCAGAGTCCCACCTTAGTTATGGCTCTGTATCCATGCATTGGGAGGAATTTGGTAGCAAACTCCATCATAAAATACGGGTCTCTGAGAACTAAGCCAAGTCACGACTGTTATTCAAAGAATGATATGCATGTGAAGTGGGACAATCTGGAAGCTAATGGCATTTTCCAGTTGCTATTCTCTCTTCTGCAGGAAAATGGTTTTATCATCCTGGGTATATGCAATACATTTACAGAAGAGGAAATGAGTTACTGGTTATCCTTTGGGGGTTAGGTTACACAGCCCAACTCCTTCACAATGATCTGCAATAACAGAACAGCAATGCCCTTAACTTTTGTGGAGAAATATCCTTCCTCAGCTGCCTTTTATGACACCTTTTTGCCAAAGTGGCCTTTTGCCAGACACACTAGCTTGGGCTTTTTTTACTATTTATGTCCTGCTAATGCTCCTCTGAATTGAGACTGAACTATAGTTTGCCTCCTCCCAGGGTTTCTTTTTTTCTTCCAGTTCCTTGGCATCACTTGCCTGAGCTATTGACAGATTTCACTGTCCTGTTATTCTCTCTGGCTTCAAAGAGCCTGAGTCATTTATGTGCATTTAGAGATAGCTCTGGATGCAGATCTGCTACAGCACAAGGCAATCTGATGATGAAGTACCCTAACTCATTTACACTTGTACTGAACAATATCATTCTCTTGTCACAGGCTGATTTCTCAAGAAAAGCATTGTGGAGAGCTGTCCCTGGAGCTGCAGTTGGGTGCTTTGCCATTGCCTTTCAACTACCCTCCTTATTCTTTCAGTCAGTCAATATGGCCTGTGAGCACTCTGGCTTATGGTTTTGCACAATCTCTCTCAATATTAGGGAATCTCTCAGGCACAGTACCTAGAAAAGGATGTATATCATGCTAGGCAATGCTAATCATAGGAGTGAGAAAGAACAAAATATATGTTTGAGCTTTTGATTTAGAGGATGCTGGTCACCAAAAGACTAGATGTATTCTAAGATGCAACTGAAGAATTGAGCTCAGTCCCAGAAGATCTGCAGATATCCTGTTGGATATATTGGTTCCCAAGCAACATAGGACCTACCTGCAGATCATGGAAAGGATAAGGAGGAGAGGGACTAGATCTGTGATTTCATTGGCACAGGGAACTTCTAGGTGAGGCAAGTAAGGTGGTACAGTGGATAGAGTATTGGGCCTAGAGTTAGGAAGATCTAAGTTCAAATCCTCCTCCAGCATTACCCTGGGCAAATCACTTAACCTTTGATCCTATCCATTAGGACATTGCTCAGGCCACACAGGACCCTCAAGAAAACACTGACATGCCATATGGACTCCTGACTGAGCAATGTCGCAAAGGGATGACAAGATGACAAGAAAAAAGCCTCAGACCACAACTGAACTGCTATGAATTTCTTAGATCCCTACTGACACACTTACACATTCCCTCATATATTTACATTTGAATCCCTAGTAGATGATAAGCTTTTTGAGAGCAGGGATTGCTTTTTCATTTTGTCTTTGTATCCTTTGCACTTAACATAGTGCCTTGTACATAGTAGGAACTTAATCTTAACACTTGTTGGATTGGCCTGGGTACTTCATTACAACACTAGAGTGTCAAGCTGGTTTGACCAGTGTACGCTGGTTCAAAGCTGGCTTAAGTACCTGCTTCTACATTAGTGGATTAATGTGGAGTCCCTGATCCTCATCTCCAGTGCATAGCTACCCAGCTGAGCTCATCCACTTGTTCCACTTCCTCTAAGCTTGTTGCTAAAAGGGGGGAGATGGAGGAATAGGAGATGGAAGCAGTAGGAGGTTTTAATGATGTGTTATCAGAACGCCCCCAGTGTCTAGAAAGATAGAGGGTATACACACTCGCTGGTCATGTGCCAAAAATGCCCTCTAAGCAAATAGGAAAGATTTAAAGACTGATTTAAATCAATGAAATCCCAGTAAAGCATGTAAGGTTTAACTGTGAACTTCAAAGATGTTCCGATAATTTTAGGAGGTAGAATATTTAAATGGCAAGGTATGATGCATTAATAAAAGACTCCAGGCATATTGTTAGAAAAACATGTTTACTGAGAAAAGATAACTAATGAATTGTAATGGCCTTAGGAACAAACATAAATAAATGTACGGACTTTTAATACCTTGGTTCATAGAGGACAATAATGAGGTGTTTTGGCAAATCCAATAATAGATGTGTCTTTGCTATCTCTTATGATTTGGCATATTTTTTTTACCCTGTAATTGATTTGTTCCTCATTTTCCTTGGAACAAAATTTGCGTTCCAGACTCTTTTACAATATCATTCCTTCTTTAAAGGCCATTTCCCATTCCCTCTTAAAAAAAAGAAACTAACTAAAAATTCTTCTTTCTTGTCTCTCAGTCTTACCAAAATGCCAATTTTCCACTGACAAAATAGAAAATCAAAAATCTCAACCCATTCAGCCTCAGTCATCCGATCAATTGAAGCAAAAGTGGGCTGTTAGGATGAATTACCTGGATAGCTCCCTCAGTATCCTACTTGAGACCTGACCATTAAGTGATTCTCAGAAATACCCCCTTTTTAACTTTGGAAGAGGGGACTCCTCCTATTGTAATACATCCGACACTGCCCAATCCCATTGCTATCTATTTGGTATAGGAGAAAGAGTAGTAACCCCAGTCAGGAGAAATCTGCATTCAAATCCCAATTCTGATATTTACTAATTACATCATCATGGACACAAGTCACTTAATTTCTTGAAGCCTCAATTTATTCATCTATAAAATGGGGGAAAATACCTGTAATATACCCCTTAGATACTTCTAAGGATCCATTGAAATATTATATTTAAAACACTTTATATACCTCAAAATAAGATGTAAAGATTAGTCAATATTTTGTTCTAGTAACACTGTCCTTGGCTTCCATTGCTCCCAGAGAGACATAGTAAATCATCTTAAATGTTTTCAAAGTGCTGAGAGTAGAGATACTTTGAACTTAATAGAGCACTTAGCACAGTGCCTGGTACATAAGAGGCATTTAATAAATGCTTATTAATGGACTGAGATGAGCAGTAAGGACATAGATTTATTCATCCCATATACTTAAGCCTTTAATTATTGTTGTTTTTTTAGGTATCACTGCCTGACTTAGGGTTCCATTCTTTTTTAAGAGAAAAGTTATTTTTCATGGATTAAATTCCAAATCTTCTTTATGCTCACCTTCAGGTCTGAGATACCATAAAGTTTTCCCTCAGACAAACAAGGAATTAAGGGAGGAAGTAGTTCGAAAATTTGCTATTGTATTGTTTTTAGTCATCTCCAACTCTTTGTGACCCCATTTGGGATTTTCTTGGCAAAGATACTGGAGTAGTTTGCCATTTTCTTCTCTAGCTCATTTTACAGATGAGGAAAATTAGGCAAACAGGGTTAAGTGACTTGCCTAGGGTTACACAACTAGTAAAGGTCTGAGGTCAGATTTGAACTCACAAAAGAGTCTTCCTGACTCTAAGCCTGACATTCTATCCACTGCACTACCTAGTTGCCCTTAGTTCTATAAGAAATAATTGCAAAAATAAAGCAAAATAAAATTAAATAATTTCTTTTCCAAAGAAGAACTAATGAGTGTTGCTAAATTCCTTTTCTTTCTGAGATTTTACATTTTTTTGTGTAGAAGATTCAGTTAGGCCCTAACATAATCCAAACCAATTCACCTTCTTGCTTTGTTTTCTTGACTCAATTTCATTAAGTCTCAAACCAAGCTAAACTGGTTCCTTTTGGACCATCTTGAAGCATAATCTCCTCTACTTTTTTCTCCTCAAAGAAATATTAAATAAAGAAAAGTTTTCATATTCTTTGTCCCATAATATGAACTCTATCCTAAACACATCAATTGATGACTATTCAAGAAATCTTCAAGTTTGTTGTAATTTCTACACAACTGCCATGGCACCCGTGTATCTACTATAGCCACAATAATTATTATAAGCTCTAATTCAAGGGTTCTTAACTTAGGGTCTATAAACTTGTATATTTTAATATTTTGATAACTATATTTCAATATAACTGGTTTCCTTGGCAATTATGGATGCTTTATTTTATGCATTTAAAAATATTCTTCTGAAAAGGGTTGTATAGGCTTCTGCATTCAAAACAAGGCTGCCAAAGTCACCCAGGTGCAAAACCAGCAAAGAACCGCTGTTCTAGATGACATTTGTTCCGAAATATCCAAATATGGAAACATGTCCATTTGCAGATAAGTATGCCTTCAAATGTCACATTGGTCTTGCCCAAGATTACATCATCATTTACAATTACTCTAGGCCAATTGGCTCACCAGAGGGCTAGTCAGGGCAATAAACAAACAAACAAATAAATGCATAAAGTTAAGGTGGTAGTGAACCAAGGTCAGAATCTCACCAACCTTAGAGATTTCCTAAAATGTGGCCACTGAATATGTAAATACCATATATGCATGTGATTACCAAGGCCTATAGATTTTACCTTTGTAACCCCCTTCTCTCCTCTGACATTGTCACCACCCTGCTTCATACCTTCAATATCTTATACCTGGACTATTACAATAGTCTGCTGGTTGGTCTCTGCACCCCAAATCTCTCCCTACTCTAATCTATCACTCAACTGTCAAATTGATCTTCCTAAAGCAGAGTTCTGGCATATCACCCTCTCTATTCAAAAAAATTCAGTTGTTCCCTGTCACTTCCAAGATGAAATATAAAATGTTCCATTTGGCTTTTAAAACCCTTCATGATCTGACCCCTTCCTAGCTTATCTAACATCTTATTCCTTTGCATGTACTCTGCAATCCAGGGACACTAGCCTTCTTGATGTTCCTCACACAAGATAGTCCATCACCCAATTCTACCTGTTTTTACTGATTGCCTTTCATGCCTAGAATTCTCTCCCTCCTGGCTTCCTTCAAGTCTCACCTAATATCCTACCCTTTCCCAATTCCCCTTACTGCTAGTACCTTTCCCCTGAGATTATTTCCAGTTTACACTGTAAATAGCTTGTTTTTACATAATTTGTTTGCATGTTGTCTCCCCCAACAGTGAGCTCCTAGAGAGCAGGGACTGATTTGGGCTTTCTTCATATCCCCAGTGCCTAGCATAATGCTTGGCATAAAGTAGGCACTTCATAAATGCTTGATGACTGATTGGCTGGTGATCTGATGATGATGACAATAATATCAACAATGATAATTCTAGCATTATAGTGTCCACATTTTCATAAATGAAGGATTACTTTTTTCCAATGGAGAAGGGTAAAATTTAGAGTTAGAGGAAAATTTCATTTATAGGATTTAGATTTAGCTCAGTTGGTCCAAATCCTCTATTTTACTGGAAAAGAAACTATGGCCCAGAGAAGTTATGAGGTCATACCACTGGTGAGTAGGTTCAAGGAATTTAAAAGTGGTCGTCTCAGGTGTTCTAGTCTAACCTCTTCATTTTTCAGAAGGAGAGACTGAGACTCCAGACTATGGAGTCCCAGAGATAGAATATAGCAGTGGTGGAAATTTGAACTCAGGTCTTTTGGTTTCATAACCAGTACTCCTTCCAACTTTTATTTCTTTATTAAAAGTCATGAATTTCTTTCTTGCTAGATTCACAGAATCAAAAAATCTTAGAGTTGCAAGGGACTTTGGGGGTCCCTTTAGGATATTATTCTGTTTTCTCTGTTAAGGAGGACAATCTTTGAACTGAAAATAGAATAAAAAGGGAGTTGAAACTTATGATGAATGAAATTGGAAGAGAACATTTCACCGCCATCAATGGATCCAATTCATCCAGTTTTGATGAATGACACTACAGGTACTTAAAAAACTGGCAAATTTGATCACTTCCATTAGCAATCTTTGTTGGAGGCAATCTGGGTTAAGTGACTTGTCCAGGATCACAAAACTAGTAAGTGTCTGAGATTGGATTTGAACTCAGGTCCTCCTGATTCCAGAGGCAGTGCTCTATCTACTCTACCATCTAGCTGACATCATTCAGTGATCTTTGAAAAAACACAGAGAATGGAGGAGAAGCTACAGGAATCGAAAAGGACAAACATTGTCCTAATTTTTGAAAAATGGGAAAAGCTGGAACCTTCATGTTCTAGGCTAGCAAATTTGATTTTGATTCCTTGCAGTAATTAGACCATATTATTAAAGTGATGACTTGTAAACATTTGAAATGGGAAGTACTAGTCACTAAAACCAACATGTCTTTATCCAAAACAAGTCATAATCAATATAAAATAGTTGCATAAGCATGCATAGGGCATGGCCCCAGATTTGTCCCTACATCTGGCCCAAACCCTAGGCACACTTAAGTATAGTCGACATTTATACAGCATTTTAAAGTTTACAAAGTTCTTTACATACATGATCTCATTGGATTCTTCCAATAACCCTGAAAACTAGAAGCATGAAGCCAAACAACGTTAGTATGGCCGTAGTTGCCCAAAATAATTTTCTTTTTAAAAGTCTTATTAGACAAGTAGGCTAAAATAATGCTGCAGGCATGGTATGCCTAGACTTTAGCAAAGTAGTTGATAACATCTTTTGCACTGAAGCAGACCACTCCTGGGCTATCCTCCTGATGAATTGCTATCAGGTCAATAGAGTTCAAGCATCCTTAATTGGTGAGTCTTTTGAGTGCAATCATTTGTGGACTCAGAGGCCTCCGGCAATTTTTTCAGACCTGAGGTTATATCCAGACAGCCAAAAATGTTAATGAGGTCATGTAGAAGATTAAGGCAGGAGTAGAGTCCAGAAAAAGAGAAGTGAGAGTTCAACTTGACTCTGCTCTAGTCATACCACATCTGGTATACCCTGTATGTGTTAAGATTCATTACACAATTGACATCCAGGTACTTCTCCTATTGGACCAAGGTGGGCACTTGTAGCACATTCAGTAGGCAGAGTTGAAAGGTTTAATTACAGAGAGCCATTAAGAAAGCACTGAAGAACACAAGTAAAGGTCTCCCATTCTGATCTAGGAGAAAAATCTGTCTGGAGAAAATATATTTACTATAACAGACCTCCCTGACCCCTAAAGGCAGTTAACTAGGAAATGGCAAACTGCTCCAGTATCTTTATCAAGAAAACCCCAAATGGGTCACAAAGAGTCTCACACAATTGAATGACTAAACAACCAGTTGAGTAGCTAGGTGATGCAGTGGATAGAGCACTGGGCCTGGAATCAAGAGGACCTGAGTTCAAATATGGCCTCAGACTTTTATTAGCTGTGTGATCCTAGGCAAATCATTTAGCCTAGGTCTGCCTCAGTTGCCTCAACTGTAAAATAGGGATAATAATAACACTTATCTCTCAAGATGTTGTGAGGATCAAATGAGGTTGTATCTATGACATGCTTAGCACCATGTCTGGCACATAGTAGATCCACATTCGTCCTTTCTTGAATCCCCTTACTGCAATGATAAATTACTCTATGTAGCTTTGTGTATATTTGTATTACCAGTTTACATGGTACCCCCCTATCCTCCTCCCCCATCCCCTTGCCAGAAGAGATTATTTGTTCTTGTGTTTGTATTCCCAAGGTTCCTTGCTTATGGTTGGGTCTTAAGAAATGTTTGTTGAATTAAAACCTAACAAAAGTTAGGAAACAAGAGTATTCTGGTGCCAAGAAGCAGGGTGCTATGTGTTGTTGTACTTCTTCTTTGGAACAGACTTGGTCTTAAAATTTCATGGAAGGAAGGAAGGAAGGATGGAAAGAAGGAAGGAAGGAAGGATGGAAGGAAGGAAGAAAGGAAGAAAACTTGCTGCAAAAGCTTTTCCCCATTTTTTCCTAGTCACGGCTGCCTGCATTGGCTTTATTGAAGGAAAGAAGGAAATATTTATTAAGTATTTACTATGCCCCAGGCACTCTGCTGTGGGTCAGGGTTTTAAAATCCATAGGAAGTCAGGAACAGAGCTGGGAGAAGAATGAAGGAAGGTTGGCCTGTGCTCCCCCCACCCCCCAAAAAAAGATGGAGGCTCCAGGAGGAACTCATAAATGAGAAGGAGGTGGGGTGGACTTTGCTGAGGGGTATTATAAAGTGAGTGGGTTATGGTAGACTGTTTCAGGTTGAGAAGGCTTCAGGTGCTGAGGAAAATTCCAGGACAAGCCAGCAGTACAGGAAGCATTGTTATGAAGTCCAGAGGAAGTCAAGAACATTATTTTTTCTGTTCTATCTACTTTGCTATGTGTCAATTCATGGAGTATGCTTCTCTGTATTCATCATATTTGTAATTTCTTAAAGCATAACCCATTATATTCATGTAATGTCTGACTCTGGGCAAATCACTTAATCTCTGTCTGCCTCAATTTTCTCATCTACAACATGGGGATAATAATTGCATCTACCACCCAAGGTGATTATGAGGATAAAATTTGAGATAATATTTCTAAAGTGTTTTGCAAACCTTAAAGCACTATATACATGTTAGCTATTATTATAGTTATTATTATGTATCAAACTTGTGTAGTCATTTCCTAATCACTGGGCATACACTTTGTTTCCATTTCATTGCCACAAAAAAAAGTACTGCTGTGAATATTTTGGTGTATTTGGGGATCTTTCTTTCTGTCTTTGATCTCCTTGGAGTACATCCTTTGAACCAGCAGAATCTCTGGGACAAGTTCATAGATGCCAGGTTAAGAACCCCTTGTTAAAGTGAGTTCACCATGGACTTGGGCAGATTTCTTAACACATGGACCAATAATGTTATTGTGGAGTAAGCATGGAACTGGGCACCTGGAACCCTGGGTTCTTCTAACCAACTATCTAACCTTGGGCCAGTTTTTTCATTTCTCTGGGTCTCAATTTCCTTATTTTTAAAGGAAGAATTCAGAAGAAATGATTTCCTCTGTCCCTATTTGAGTGCCAGTATTCTAGGATTCTAATTTTGGAATCCGCTTTGAAATAGGGAGGCTGTAGAGGAACAAGAAGGAAGCTTTCCTGAGCTATGTCTGCCTATTAGGGAAGCCTTAGCTTCAAATTTTCCTGGCCGTTGGTATAATCTGGAAACTGCTGACTCATTCCCCTGATGCAGGGCTAATAACCATGACCATGGTCCTCGTTTTAACTCCAGGCCCTTTTCTTGGTAACCAGGCGAATGATCTATTAACAACATAAATCGGCAGGCTTGAATTCAAAAGGCAGTAATAAAAACTGTCACATGAAGGAAAAATAAAAATTCATCCCAAGAAACAGTCCTTCAGGGCTGCTGCTTAGATCCCGTCTTTGGTTCTCCTAACAGCGTTTTGCCCACAAAAATCCCATTTTTCTTGCCAAAGACAAGGTATTCAGAGGTGATAAGAAGGAAGGCTTTTATTGTCATTATGACGAAACACAGTTATGAATTGTTTTCTGCATTCATTTTTCATGTCCCTTTGCATCTTAAGTCTATTTGGCAAAACAGCCTTCTGAGCATATCTATCAGCTCCTCTCTGGGCTGGAGCATCTCTGAGTCAGCAGCATGTGCTGAATTCAATGAGGCAGAAAAGTCCGAATTTGCCTCCTTCTAATGTCTATCTGTCTCAGCTGCAGCCAGCCTGTGTTTTGCTTCTGAGTCATGTACCAAGGAGTTCAGTGGAGGTCACCCCAGGCCCATGGACTAATTTGGAGTCTTAATGTGTTGCTGCTGAAATAATATTTAATCTCTTCTTGTCAGCTGGCTAGATGATACAATAATATTACCCCGTGCTACCACACAAGTGATTAAAGTACAAGAGTCCTATTTCCCCAGCTGTCTAGCAGGAAAGGACAAGAAGAGAAGACTGAGGTAACTGTGACATGCAGATTACTCCCCGGCAGGCAATTCGCGAGCTGGTTCATTAGTGTCCATACTTTCACTGCACCATTGGGTGGCCTCTGCCTTTGGAGCTTTGGGCTCTGGCTTCCAGTTTGCCCTGGCTCTCCTCCACCTGACCCCAGGCTCCTGTTCATTTCCTGAACAGAATTTGGAATTGATTGTAAAGAAGAGTAATCTGCTTTTCTCTCAGTTAAAAATCTCTGGCTTGCATTCCAGCCACATCTGGCAATATCTGCTCAGATTCTGGGTTGCTTTGGATTTCCATTCTAAAGTCATTTGTCCTTTATCATGACTATTATTTTTAAATGGATTCCCCCTGTGGACTGATCTTAAGCTCTCCAGGAGGTCCAGATGGGTCAGCTTTTCTAAAAAGGCCCAATCTAATAAACCACCGTGGGCACTTCTGAATCCCAGTGTCCAGCTCCAGGGTAGAGAAGGGGTTAGGGGAGAAGCTGATTTTCAGTGGAGGTCGTGGCAATTCTGCTACTCTGACGAGGTTAAATAAATTCTGGTTGGGGTAGTGATTAAGAGGCAAGAAACTCCTTTGAAAGCAGAATAAACACAAGAGCTGTTTCTATCTCACAGAATAAGGGTTCAATCTCAAACCAAAGACTTGGAAAAGGGGTCATTTTCAGAAACTGGGAGGGAAAGGGCTGGAAAACTGCAGGATCAAAACGTTCTGTCTGTGAAGCCAGACAGGACTGGAATAGGTGGTGATGGTTTTTTTTTTTTTAATTGCATCCTTCTATCTGGGTGGCTGCTTTTACTCTGCACCCAGGCATAGTGAGTGAGGAGGTTAGCACTTAATAGATAATGTTTGATGTGGCTGCCAAGAATATCAGAAACAGAAAGGCCAAATTGCCTTAACATGGCTGCTCCCACAAAGTTAATTCCCTACTTACTGGAAACTGCCATGTTATAGTTCTGACATCCTGTTCTGTACTCTGGACATATAATCACGTAAAATCTCTTTGTCTACCTCCGAGGCATCTTGCCCTTTGTCACCCTTCCCCTACCCCATCCTTATAGCTTTCTTAATGATTCTGAGTCAAAAAACTACGTGCAGACATATAACAGGGGCTAATTTGGCATCAGGTATAATCTAGGTAGCTCTCTGTCTGAGTGAATGAGCTGCTCCCAGACCCCATCAGATCATTACAAATGATCAAATCATTTGTTTTGGAGGTTGCATAGTCCAATTTCCTTTTTTTTCTTAAGTTAAAGAAACTGAAACCAAGAGAGGTAAAGAGGCTTGTCCAAGGTCATAGGTTTTAAAAGGAAAAGTTTGTATTGATAAAGGATTTTAAGGTTTGCAAAGCATTTTGAACATATTATCTCAGTTACTTCTCACAATTACTCCTTGGAGGTAGGTGCTGTTATTACAAGCCCTTTACAAATGAGGAAACTGAGGCTGAGGTTCAATAACTTGCCCAGGGTCACTCAGTTAAGTAAATGTCTGAGGCAGAATTTGAACTCAGATCTTTTTAAAACTAAGTCTAATACTCTATCCCCTGTGCCATCAAGCTGCCTCAGTAAATAGTACAGTCACGATTGGGATTCCACGTTTTCTGACTCCCAGTTCATTGCTCTTTGCACTATATCAAACTACCAAGCAAGACTTGATCTCACTGAGAACTTACTATCTTTCAGGAGTATTGCATCAGCGATGCACAAGTGATCCCAGTTATGCACTGACCTCTGTATCTTAACACTAGGGGATTTTTATAAGATAGTTTGGTGGGAAACATAAGTGGGCAGGTTAGCTCTGAACTATGCACCTCATTTTATGGATGAGGAAAATGAGACGGGGAATACCTTAGAAACTTTTCCACAATCACAACAAATCAGAGACTGAACCAGAATCCATTATCTCCTGCCTTTATGCCTTAAGTGTCCTATCTACCAGACATGCTGTTTCACTTATAATGGAAAAAGGAAGAAATAGAAAATTGGAAAAGCAGGTACAAAGGCTTAACTGTGAAGCTTTAAAGGAAAAAACCAAGTAGACTTCTTTTTTTTTCTTGACACTCATAAGAAATGCTGTGATGAACTATTGTTTGAATAGTGGGATATACACGTGTCCTTTTCAATAGTCCACTCCTGACTCAGCCAAGCAGAATAGAGTTCCATTATCAGTAACAGTTGGTGCAGGACAAGGATTTTAAGAAAAGATTCTGAATGCTTGACCTTGATTGACTTGCTTGTAGAGAAACACTGCATTAGGCAGAGGGAGCTGATTGTGTCTGACCCCTATCTACCAATGAGCATAAGGAATACTGAACTCTGCCTGCTTTCCTTGGGTGTTCAGAGAGAGTTGAAAGGGGGTAAACACAATTTAGTAGAAAGTGTAGTGAGCTTGGACATAGGCAAATTAGGTTAAAATCTTGGTTCTCTCACTTAATAGCTCTAACCTAGTAAAATCACAATCTTTCTGACTATTGATTTCATCAGTACCATGGGGATGAAAATATTTATATTGCCTGTGTTTTATAAATATATTATCATAGGCAGCCGAATGTAGAGGCCAGAGCACTGGACTTGGAGTTAGGAAGACCTTGGACAAATCCCATCACAGACCCTGCATGACCCTGTAGAAATCGTACAGGACCAACAAAGGACCATGGGCCAGAGGACCCCCACAGATCAATCAGTCCAACATACATAAAGAAAATATTTTAGACAAATAGAAAGGAAAGACACTATTTCACCTTAAATTACCACCACTACCATGACAGCCATCCCTGCCTCCACTTCCTTTCTCCCTTACCCCTGGATTTGTGATGTTATATAAGCAGTTTAGGAGGTCTGGAAAGTCTGAGGGCAGGACAGGCACAGAGTAACCAGAGGAGATGGAGTTCAAGATGGTAACACCTCATACCACCTGCCCTATTGGTCAGACTTTGGCCCCAGACCTCTATTCTTATCCTCACATCCCTGTGATAGACTGGTTTCATAGAATCATAAAATGTTGGAGTGAAAAGGTAACTTTATAATATTTAATCTATCCCCTCTCATTTCATAGTCAGCCAGTCATTCAGCAAACAAATTGAGTGACTGACTGGCTTGAACCACATTTGTTCCAACTGCTTTATTTTACAGATGAGCAAACTGAGGCTGAGAGGAGGGAAATTACTTGCCAAAGGTCCTGTAGATTTTGTCTCTCTGCTGATTGCCATAACTACATTCTATGCTCAGTCAAGGCAAGGCAAGGAGTGAATTCCTCTGGTATGACCTGTGCTGCGGTCCCCAGGTACAATTCGGGTTTTAAAAAGAGCAGTCTCAAAGAGAGAACATTAAGACCAAAACTCTCTGTTGAATAGGTTTGCCCAACGTTTGAGAGATATATCATTATGGAAAATTCAGCAAGATGAGCTAAGGTAAATGCTTTCCTGTTATGTAAAAAATGAAAATGCTTTATGTAAGCATTCTGTTGTATTGAGGAGTTTGGAGAAAACAAAAGTACACTTTATGAAATGATATAGGACATTGTAAAATCTGATAAAACATTGCTTGAAGAAATGAGTAGTTAAAAATGTCTTTTTGTGAAAATCACCTATGGACTACCATGCCCATAAATACATTACTATGTTTTTGGAATACAATGGAATGAGAACAGGCTCTGGCATCAAAGGACCTGAGTTTGAATTTTGCCTCTGACATCTGCCACCTCCATGTGACTTCCTGCCCATTTCTAAACCATGTCATCTCCGCTAAAGTCAGCTTCTTCATCCTCCCCACTAGCTCCTGGTTTCTATGCCCTGGGACTGTGGGCTGGGCGGGGTGGGCTTTTGTTTTACTTTTTTTGCAACCAGGCCTTAAATCATTTCCCGGGCATTTCCAAAGCATGGAACTGTGTCTATATAATCCACCCCATTTCTAGCTCCCCTTTACATGTTATGTCTTCCTGTTAGAATGTAAGCTCCTTGGGGGCAGAGACTGTTTTTCTCACATATATTTGTATCCCCAGTGCTTAGCACAGTGCCTAGCACATAACAATTGCTGAATAAATGCTTTAAAAATTCATTCAATCATTGTGTGGCCATGGGCAACTCACTTCATCTTTCTAGCCCTCTATTCCTGCATCTATACTAAATGGATTTGGAGGTCTCATCCATATATCTAGATATGTCCTTTGATGGCCTATCTTTTTTAAAAATTTTTATTTATGTTTTGTTTCTACATTACACATATTCACATTACAAATATTATTTCAATTTCCTAAGAGGTCTCTTGTAACAAAATAAAACTAATAATATAGTGACCTCATCTGAAAGTGTAGACAGTATTTCATATCCGTAACATCCCCCCCATTAAAAAAAATTAACAGAATTCTATTTTTTCTCCCCCCACTCTTCACCCCATTATGAAAAAAATAAAAAACAAATTTCTTATAACATGCATAGTCAAACAAAACAAATCTTTTCAATGCCTATATACAAAAGTAGATACTTCTTCTTCTGCACCTTAAATCTACCACCAATCTATAATGAATAGCACATTTTTATCATTGGTCCATGGACTCATGAGTAGTTATTACATTGATTAGAGTTCTTACATCTTTCAAAGATGTTTTTGCAGAATTATTGTATAAATTGTTTTCTTGGTTCTGCTTAAGTTTCATTACTTATCTTACAAGGAAGTGGATCAGCATAAAATCTTTTCTTCCAACCGAACATGTGACCTCGAAATGGTTACATGTAAGGTTGTTCCATTTTAGGTGTATTTCTCCAACATTTTGCACATTAGAAACATATATGTGCATATCAATGACACTTTAAAATTTTGATATTTAAATTAATATGATCCTTGTGACATATCCATGGGGGTCATATTAACTTTAATATGAGTTAAAATATGGATTATATAATATTTGTGACACATAATTTGCCCAGGTTGGGTGTAATTGATTAACACACAAGTCTAAGGAAGATAAGTGAGTGCTCATAAAAGAGCAAGGAAGAATGAAGGCAGAGTTCTCAATGTCACAGCCAACTTGCCCCAGGTCTGCTTTATTGAAGCCAGCCTTCACCTGTAGTGAGACACAAATAGCAGCTATGGCCTTTAGCATATAATAGTTTTCGTATTTCACATGCATTTGTGAATGTTTTAAAATAGCTCAAATGGATGTAGAACTAAAGATTTCAAAGGCCCCTTCCTCATGGACATCCTGTGAGGTATGTGGCATGAGTGTTCTTTTGATACTTTGATAGAATCTGCATGATTTTCATTCATACAGATGTTTTAGACCAAAGTGCAGGCCATAGCCCTGCCATACCTCCTAATTCTGGGTGACTCTTGTCTATGTCCTCTTATAGGTTCTCTAGAGATTGTTAACCCTGAAAACCTTTCTTGAGCTATCTTGATATAGCATAAAAATCAGTACAGTGGAATTCAATGAATATTTCTTAAGCAGTTACTATGCACTATGGACTTATAAGGACTGCCATTGATATTCTCATTACTTGACTGGGCCACCTTCTTGTCTGCTGTTATATCTTTCTGGTGCCACCCTTGTTGCCACCATCTTTTAGGAGTAGCAAAAGCTCTGGAGTTACTCTTGTAACTCCCATGCATTCTGGCCAGCTGGTGACCACTCCCTCCCTTCTCAAGGTTTTAGGGGAACCTGAGGGGATTGAGGATATATTTATAACACTATAGCTCCAAAATTCTCACAAATGTTTTCCTTATTGATTAGTAGTTGATGCCAATTAGCCAGCAATATTTAATTAGCCTTTAGAAAAGAGTATTTACTAAGGTAGTCTAGTACCACCAGTTCTTATACATACCCCATTCCCACCCTTCAACCAGGGCCCACTACCTCACAAGTACATACCAAATCCAGAGGAAAGTGAACCCAAGCTTAGAGCTAGAGTCCTCAAGATATTCTCCTTTAGGTATGCTGTGACTTTCTGCTAGGCATCTTAGAGCCTTAGAGTGCTGAAATACCTTTCTTCAATGTCATATTTGTCTTTATCTACCAAGATGGCTCCGGAGGAGAAAGTGAGGCTGGTAACTTTGCACAGCCCAACCTCACTTAAATCCAATTCAGTTGCAAGTCACGGTATCACCTTCCTGATACCATGGTCTTCTTCTAGAAAGAACAACTTCATCTCTCAAAGTAGACACTTCCACCAATCATTGCTATTCAATAGGTGCTGCTGGGATACCTTTGAGAATTCTGAAGTTCTCCTCCGGTTGGGAAGGGGAAAAGTGGGGCCTGGGTGGGGGATGGGGAAGAATAGGAAGAGACAGGTTCTTTTTTCAGTCATTCCATCTGTGGTGCTAGGTTGGAACTACTCTTTCTCCAGTTCTGGTAAATGCTCAAATACTTGGGCTGTAAGATAGCTTGCTGTTTTTATAGAAGACCCCCAGGGTATGACTGCAACCAATACCAATGCACATCTTATGAAGCACCACTATAAATTAGTCAAGGCTTTCTCTCTTTCCAAATTGATTAACCAGATTATTTACATCTAGTCTAATGCTCTTGATTGAATAATTGATTCAGTAGAAGTGTTTTCACTTGTTTAAGGTAGTAGTTATGTGACCCTGAGCAAGTCACTTAACCTCTGCCTCAGTTTCTTCAAATGTAAAATTGGGATAATAATAGCATCAACCTCCCAGGGTTGTTGTGAGGATCAAATCAGATAATATTTGTAAAGAACTTTGCAAACCTTAAAGTGCTATAGTGCTAGCTGTCATCATTATTGTTATTTTATCATTATTTTAAGTAGAATGAGGTAACTGCTTGACTCAAATGATCCCCACCCCTTTACACATTAGTTCTTCATTGTTTATTAAATGTGACCCTCACATATAATTCTTCAGAGACTGACATTCTGTGATTTGCAGTTCTGTAGTATCATCAGAAGAATACTAAACTAAAAATATAGGCCCTTATTTAAAAGAGCTTGGGATCATTAAAAACATTATACAATTTCCCAAAGGCAATTTAGACTACTCTTATCTTTCTATTCATTTTTGGATCATTGTTCATGCACAGGGACTGTTCTCTCTGTCTCTCTCTCTCTCTGTGTCTCTCTCTCTCTCTCCCTCTCTCTCCATGCATACACACACACACACACGCACACACACACACACAGAGTAAGACTGCCTTTTGTATTGTGATCTGCTTGGTATTAATAAAATATAATAAAAATAATAAAATTCTGCTGTTTTATCTTTCAAGAAATTTTATATGATCATAACATATAAGAATTATATCTTTTTGGAAGAGATCCTTTAAGATAGCATTTTGATCTACTCTATCAAATTCCTTTTACTTTCAACAATCATATATTTTATGAGGGCATCTCATATTTGCTGTACATTTCAGTCAACTGTAAGATTATAAAGATGTGTCTTTTGTAATTGCCTTCTCAAACATTCATCAAGAATATCCTTGATGAATGGAATATATACTATTCTCATGAACATTTTGATCCGATGGTGAAGAAATTGTGGTGTTTGATTTTGATGGAATATTATTGTGCTATACGAAATGACAAGCATGATGGTTTCAGAAAAACCTGGGAAGACCTACATGAATTCACGCAGAATGAAGTGAGCAAAACCAGATCATTGTAGACGATAATAGCAATGGTGTAACAATGATCAACAGTGAAAGACTTAACTGCTCTGATTAATAAAATGATCCAAGACAATCCCAAAGGGTTCAATGAAAAATGTTATCCACCTTCAGAGAGAGAGCTGATGAAATCTGAGTGCAAATTGAAGTATGTTTTTTAACTTTATTTTTCTTGCTTTTTTGGTCAACATTTCTGATATGGAAATAAGTTTTGTGTTATTTCACCTGTATAATTCATATCATATTGCCTTCTCAATAGTTGGGAGAGGGGCTATCGGGAGGGAGATTTTGGAACTCAAAATTTTTTAAAAGAATGTTTAATATAAAAAATAATAATTTGAAAGGAAAATTTTGATTCAATGATAAACTGGGCAAATACATAGATGGTTAATGATATTTTCTTAGTTGCCTCTCTCTCTCTCTCTCTCTCTCTCTCTCTCTGGTAATCATTAGGACTGTGATTTTTCATTGTCTCTCCACTTTCAGTTTTCTTAGGTAGCAGTCACCTTCTGGGTATCCATTATGTCACCTCCAGGACAAATATCCCTTACATATATTTAGTCCAGTCTGGCTTTTTTTTCTATCTTTGTTTCATTTAGTGATAATCCTATGTCCTCACATTGTCCATTGGTTCTGTGATAATGTCAGGATCCAAACACAGTAACTGTGTTGTTAGAGGAAAGAGTTTATTATGGAAATCTTGATAGACATTTTCCACTTTTCATTGGCATGGTGTCCTTCTTCCAATTTCATCTTTAAATGACCATGGAATAGTATTTATAAGTTGTCTCTCACCAAACTTTCTGTAAATTTGCTTTTCCTTCCATTGTATCTTGATGATGCATGAGGTGATAATGTTCATGATCTTTCACTACACTCTTCCATAAGATTTGATAAAAAGTTACATAATAAACCAGTTTCACTTTTAGGTGTCATCTCTCTCCACTTGGCATGGAGATCAAGTGCTTACTCTTTGGACCTCCTCATTTTGGTAATTCTCCTTTATATTGACGAAATATCTCTAGGAAAAGGTGATGTCCTGTCTCGTTTTCTGTTTATTTTTTTCTCATTTTTCAGTCAATATTTTGTTCAAATAAGTAAATTTCAAGCTGATTTAATTGTTTGAATTATTTTTCAAATTTGGCATTGATTTTGACTTTTTCTTTAAACAAATTAGCTGTCTGTACAAATGCAGGTTATTTGGAAATGATACCAACATAACCAATCATCTTCCAGCTGTTCAAATTTAGTAGTTGCAATTTTTGTGATATTAAGTAAATGATAGAAAAATGCCTAAAAATATGGTGATTCTTAGAAGCCTCTATACCTCTTTCTGGAAGTCTACCACCATTTGTCATCTGCCAAGCAGAAGGGAAGTGAACACAACTGAGAGCCTTTTTGTTTTTCATTTTTCTTTGTTTCTTGTCTTGCCTATGTCTAAGACCTTTAGCACCAAATGGCCAGCTTACTATAAAAAAAGCCTTTACATGCTTTGCCAGGCCAGTTCTTGAAAAGAAAACATACTCTGCTATTAGGACCACGTTTGAAGTTTTTCTCACGTTGTAGAAACCAACAAAACTTAACCTCTTTCAGAATAGCCTTCAAAAACCCAGAATCACCTCTATGTCACAACTTATAACAGTAAGACTTTATTTATAAATTTATATGTGTTATATACTATTTTATATTTATATTTAATTATATCTATATCATATATTTACATATTATGTCACATAAATATATCACACATAATATATTTGTATAAATGTATAAATATATTATAAAATATATTTCTTTATAATTATATTTATCATTATATCACTATAACCATAAATATGTCATTATATATAAATATATCATTTAATGCAAGCATGTATATATACATTTTAGTAACTCATAAAATAACAACTAGAATCAGAGCTGAAAGCTATCTAAGAGTCATCTGATCCAACTTCCTCATTTTACAGATGAAGAAACTGGGGACCAAGGAACTTAAGTGATTTACCCAAGGTCACACAGATAGTAAGTAGTAGATTTGTGAGTAGAACAAGTTCTGTGCTTACAAGTTAAATGCTTTTCCACTGTACCCTGTTGCTAACTTTGGATAAGTGAAGCGTAGACGAGAGCAGAAGTAGCACGCTAATAGCCATGACACAGCAAGTGGCTCTTAATAAACTAGACTGTAGCTTTTATCTGTCTCCTAAAATCTACCATCTAGGCTTGAATGGCGACATTTTCCATCACTTATACATGATGAGAATTTAATCCTTTGTCCAGAAAATAAAGATACAGCTATAGTTTCTCATGGGATTTTTTTTTAACAAAGCTTCTCCCAGTAATATCCCAAGAAGGAACTCTTTCAGTTTCCTATACATCTGATGGGATATATATATATATATATATATATTGCAGTATGATTTCCCTATATATCTAATGGAAGTTAGCCATTTGTACCTTTCTGCTGACACCTTCTGGATTGCAAGAATAGCATTAGTATAATTAAAGTCATTACAACTTAATGTTGTTACAAGGGAAATTCTTGCTTTGAAGAAAATTGTGTTGCCTAAGCCTCCTTGAAAAACCAAACCAAACCAAATGAATTGAAATGAGCCCTGGAGACTGCCCAGTGTGCTTGATTTTAGTGCTGGTGAGGTCAGGCCACAATGAAAAGACATGAATCTACAAAAGTACATACCGAGTAGGCAAAGGAAGAACTATACTCTCTGTGCATGATATTTAAAATTGCAAATGAAATAATCTCCCCAGTCTTTTACTTTAGAGTGAAACGTTGTCCTTTGATGTAGAATATAAATTGTTCATTGGTCTTTGGTTAATAATCTATAAAGCTACACATGCTCATGTATGATAACACACATGCAGAAATAAGGCTTATTTGTAGAAATCAGGTTAAGTGAGGAAAAGGAAGGAAGGAAGAAAGGAAGCAAGGAAGGAAGGAAGGAAGCATTTGTAAACAGTTACTATATGCTAGTCACTGTACTAAGTTGCAGGGATACAAATACAAGTAAAACGAAAGACAATCTTCAAGGAACTTGCATTCTAACTCTAACGGAGGAAGATAATGCACAAAAATGGGAAGTGAAAAGTAAGGTAAGAGATGGGGGGGTATGAAAACCAGCCTGCACCCCTCCACAAAATGGAGACTCTAGGAAGATGTCACCAGCAGGACAAGGACGTTTTAACAAAGGTTCTGAGGGATTCAGGAGTGTTTGGATGTTCCAGGATGAGGAGGCCCCAGGTGCAGAGAGAAGTTTCAAGATGATACAGTGGTGGTGGCATAGTTTTGAAACTGGAAACTAGGAACAAGTCTGGGAAAGGAAGCATCAGATCCAGGGTTCAAATCCAGGTGTCTCTTAGCTCTCACTCTACTATACCATTTTTGACTCACAGGTTCTTATCTCTTTTATAACAGATAACAAAACCGAAACTCAGAGAGATTATGTGACGTGCTTGGTCAGGGTCAAATAGCTATCCGAGCTAAGATTTGAATTAAGGTCTCCTGATTTCAAGTCCAGTATGTTTTGTTCTGTACCATGCTGCCCCACTTGACTTCCTTTCAAATTGAAGGCATATGACATCTAAGAATAATATTGATTTCAAGTATGAATTTATATATGAAACTCTAAAGAGGAAAGTTACTAAAGATTTTGGGCCATATGATATCACCAAGTAGCAAACATGAAGAGAGGAAGATATGAGCATTCAAAAAGTAGGATGTGAGACCCACCTAATTAAAATGATCCTAAGAGCATATGCAAATAAAACTGAAGGGAGAACAATGAATCAATTTTTTTTAAGATATCTCAAAGAGGGGAAGTTTCTTAAAGAATGTAAAAGACCTTGACTGATATTACTCACCAAAAGAGGGTCAAGATATACTTATGTATAATCTTCTATTTCATTTTTGGACAAACTTTACAAAATTGAGGTATATAAATATTAATAATACCCTTGATGAAAACCAGAAAAGGGCATAAGTAGGCTTTCATAATTAATATTGTATAGTATACTGTATATTATATTTAGAACCACAAAACGAATGAGAGGTTTGGTAATAAAAATTGTGCTGTGTATGTTTTTTAATTTATTATACTGAAGTATCTAAGTGATATAGCCAAATTGAGTCTTAAGGCTCTCCTCAAAGTATTTCCATGTACATATCAAAATTATAAAATTTCATGAATGGAACTACTGAGATAAATTTATTCATGTATCTGCTGAGTAGCACCATCAAGTGAATCATAAAATAGAGAAACATATGCCAATCAAATCATTCACCAGCCTCATGGACAATGCCCTGCACAGAATAAGAATTACTTATGAATGTAATGGTTATCAAGATATTTCTACTCACTAACTTTATTTTAATTTCATACAACCCCAGGACACTATAGGTCTTTCTTAATGAAATCCATGGGCAAACAAGGGATGGGAGTAATCTATCCATTCCATAAAATTAAGTAGTTGAAGAATACATATTACCTAGAATATACCATACAGTTGGCCATGTAGCCTATTGAGTCAGTCATTTTTCAGTCATGTCCGTCCAACTCTTTGTGACACCATTTCGTGTTTTTCTTGGCAAAGTGGTTTGCCATTTCCTTCTGGAGCTCATTCTACAGATGAGAAAACTAAGGCAAATAGCATTAAATGACTTGCCCAGGATCATAGAGCTAGTAAGTAACTGAGACCAGATTTGAACTCAGGAAAATGAGTCTTCCTGACTCCAGGCCTGGCACTCTATCCTCTGTACCACCAAGCTGCCTCCATTGAGTCAGTACTTGAGTGTCTATATGTTGGACAGGCATCATGCAAGGCCCATGAGCTGAGTCTAGAATCAGATAAGAAGAGTCTATACTGGGAATTTTGCAGTATATTTAATGAACTGATCTTGCTACCACAAAAGAATCTTTTAACACCAATATTCTCCCAGTGGTATTATGTAGTTAAGAATCCTTTAAACTTCTCAATCTCAGAAGAACAGAAATTGCTAGTAAGCTGAAGGGCAATGGAAAGATAATTAATGGGTCTTTAGTCAGTGGTAGCTTATTCCCAGGGAAGACTGGTCTACAAGAAATTGAATAAAACCTATCAACACATCATCAAGGTTGTGTGTGTGTGTGTGTGTGTGTGTGTGTGTGTCTATGACTATATATCAATATCCATAGCTAAACATGAATATACATAGTTATATATACATTGTATATGCATGTATACATATATTACATACATACATTATAGTTATGTATATGCATGCATGTACTCACCTTGTAGGGTTCACATGAGTATTATAAAAGAAGACAAACTGTAGATAAAAATTGGATATGGATAAGGTGCTTTGCAAACCTTATGTAAATGTCATTTATTATTGTATGTATGATGAAAAAAGGAGGTAGTAGGCCAGTCATGTCTTGAGAGTGATGGATGATGGAGGGGCAGGCCAAGATCTATGAAATATTAAAGGACCTAGAGGAAGACCTCCAGAGGATATCTGGAAATACGCAGAAGAGAAGCATACATGATGGATTGCCATCTTGACTGAAGGAGCCGAACTAGATAAGATCATGGATCAATCAAACTGTTGAAGTAAGTTTATTGATTGAAGAGATAGTAAGTTTAAAACAATGTGTGAATATCTTTAATATGCAAGAAGACAAAATGAGGCATAGTGAAAAGCACACTGGATTCAGAATACTGATACATGGGTTCAGATCTTGGTTCTGAAACTTTCTAGCTACAAAGGCATGAACAAGTCACCTAATCTCTTAACATTAGTTTCCTCATATAGTGTTATATATATGAGGTTCAGGGATTTCTGCTGTCAATACAGCATAATTAGTTGTATTTCTTTATTTCTTTTAAAATTTATATCAATAACTTTAAAAAACATCACTTTCATTTCCAAATATATTTTCTTCCTGCCCTACCCAGAGAATCATGCCTTTATAACAAAACAAAACAAAACAAAAAAATGGAGGGGTGTGTGTTTGGAGAAATAACAGTTCGGTAAATCTAACCAACTTATCAATTAGGTCTAATAGCACATGAAACATTCCACACTACTAGTGTCTCACTTCTACAAAGAAGGAAGGGAAGATCATTTTCTTTTCTTCAGGGAAAAATTTGGTTGTTTGAATTACACGGTATTCACTTTTTTTCTTCCTTCCTCCTCCTCCTCCTCCTTCTTCTTCTTCTCTCTCTCTCTCATTAGCATTGTTGTAGTTATTGTGTAGATTATTTTCCTGGCTCTACTTACTTCACTGTACATCAACCCATATAAGTTTTCTCATATTTCTCTGAATTCTTCATATACATCTTTTTATGGTAATAATATTATATTCATATACCAAATGGTGGCACAGTGGATAAAGCATAGATATTATAGTTAAGAACCAAGTTCAGGTCTAACTTTAGACACTTACTAGCTGAGTGACTCTGGGTAAGTCATTTAACTTCTGTTTACCTCAGTTTTCTCAACTGTAAAATGCAGATTAAAAATCCCTCATGGTGTTACAGTGAAGATCCAATGAGCTATTTGTAAAGTACTTAGCACAGTGTTTGGGCACATAGTAGGTGTTTAGTAAATATGTGTTTCCTTCCTTACATTCCCAATTGATGGGCATCTACTTTATTTCCAATCTTTGCTAGTAATTGTTTTTTAAGAGGTTGTGATTCTGTGTGCTAAGCAATAATTCCCATTTTAATCCACTTCCTGTTGACCAGCAGACCATTTACAAGATAACTGGCTGGGAACTGGGGTGCAACTATACAGTTAAAGACCAGTTTTTCATTGCTTGTTCTCCATACTTGTTATGTCCTCACACATTGAGTAGGCTATTTCTGAGAGGAACTCATATCTGTGGTTCTGAAAATGAAAACATTTTGTGTTAGCCCTGCAGTATCTATAGCTCCGAGATGAACCTCTGAACTCCATTTTTTAAACATTATTCTTTTCCCTTAATGTTTCCTGTCCCTACTCTCACAAATGGAGAATATTTATGATGACCAAATTCATCAAGGTAGTTTTTTTTTGTTTGTTTTTGTCAGAAAGATGAACAAGCTGTTGATGTAGCTAATTACTCTGATAAAATGAACATTCAGACAGCAAGTCCATATTGAAAACATCAGATCAAGAGAGGCCTGTAAACTGCTGAGGATGTGTGCTGGCGAGGATGTTTCCTTTCAAGTATGTGGTCTGATGCCTTTTTTATTTCTTTTCTTCACCAAGAAGCAAGTGCTCTGAATATCATCAGACCTGTAGAATAAAGTGATTGGGAAAAGGAGGCCTGAGATATCTCAGAAACCAAACATGGCTGCAGAGGATCTGATTTATCCTCTTGGTTTTTATTCATTTTTAATAGAGAATTTCATGGTCCATCAAAGACTAAGCTCTTGTAGTATAAGAAATCATTTGTCTGCTTGCTCTAAAGCAGTGTCCTGCTGCTGTTTTAAAATAAAATAATTAATAAATCATCACCTTGGGCTAAGACAGGTGGGGATGCATTCTTTCTCTCCCCTCCTCTCTAGCTTGATTGGGCAAAGAGGTCTCTTACAATTCTACCACTAATTTCCTGTGACCCATTTTAATGAGTGTCATAACTTTAGCAATATTCTTCATTTCATATTAAATTTACTGTTAAGTTAATATGGTGGAATGATACCATGGCAGAATTGCTTAATTTCTTTTTCCTTTCCTTCACACGACTATGGAGTGAAATCAGATTCTGCTTGTATGATTAAGTGGAGGTGAGTTTTTCTATTTTCTTTCTGCCCCTTCTTCTCTGTCTCCTTTTTTCCCTTGTGTTTTTAAAAGAAGTTTTAATTATATTTTACCAAAGAGCTTAGGGCACATCAATGTATCCCAGATGGCCCAAGCCATCTTAGTCTAGTGTTAGTGTTAGTGATTCCCTTTTTTCACATGTTATCCTTCTTTGGAAAATGGGGGGGGGTGTGACCTAAATGAGCTCTATTTCCTGCTCAGTTTTAAATCCTGTGACCTACAATTAAAATCCTGAGATAAGCAATAAATTCTTAGCATGAACAGAATTGGACTTACTGGCTTGTAGTTTCTGATTTGGAATGTTTCAATTTTTTGCTATGTATCACTCAGTATTCCTTTGCATCACTGCCATTCACTCATTTAGGATAATCTTTTTGCTTAATTTATAATTTCAAAATAGCGATGCCATCTTATAGATCTCATTATGCAAGTATTTTCTCCACCCCACCTTTGGGTGATCACTTCCTTCAGATTGAAACTCTTTGCAGATATTTCTTTAAGACTTGATAGAAATTTTAAGTTAAAGCCATTTCTGAGAAAGTGAAAACTGGCCCATGAGGTTTTTCTCTCTCTCTCCCTGTCTCTCTCTGTTTCTGTCTCTCTCTCTCTCTCTCTGTCTCTGTACACACATACATACACACACACACACACACACACACACACACACACGATTGTTCTAAAAGGGTAGAGGGTAGTAACAGGGAGTAATAGTGAGTGCTATACACCTGCATACACACATACATATATTTGTCATGTGGCTGCTCATGAGGCTCATATGAGATGTAAAACTTTAAAGTTGATCTCAATTTCCACATTTGTGAAATGAGAGTTGTATTAGATAACTATGACGGTTGCTTTCGGTTTTAAATCAACTATTCTATGAACCTTGTAATTCCATTTTGATTAAACGTGTTTTGCTTTTGAACTTATGTTTCATTTGGTTTTGTCTGAAATGGTTACAAAATAATGGGGGTTCAAACCATGGCTTTGAATGGATAATGACCTAAACAGTGCTCTAACGAGGTGCTCCACACATTCAATATTCATCTAATTTCAACTATATTAAAAGAACTCTAGTATTTATTTTATGAATGGTAATGTAGAAGAGGACTTTTTGTTGTTGCTTGTTTTGCAAATAAAAATCCACTTATATTTAAAGGATAGAATTTATAATGGGACAGATTTCAGTTCAACACAAGAATTTGATAATAATTGGAGCTGTCCAACAATGAAACAGGCTTCCTTTCGAGAAAGAGAAAACCCATCAATGGCTATTCAAGCAGGGCCACTAGATGACTTTGGGTGAGACTGTAGAAAACATTGAATATTAAATGAGTTGGACCAGATGACTTCTAAGGACTCTTCTAACTCTCAGATTTGATGAGTTATGTATTGGGAAAGGTGCCCCTCCCAAAGGTAATGAAAGCCAAAACAATAGTCTAAAACGAGGTCTATAGGAGCAAAGCAATGTGTAAAATTCAGGCATTAACTCAGATAATGCAGGCCAAGATAACTTTAGCTTGACATTTCAGATAACTAAGTAAAAATGATTCAATTTGAATTCAATTGAAAAAATGATTCAAATAATTTCCTGCAATCTCTACTTCACTTGCACATCTTTGGGTTCTGAAATAGAGAAGTTGAAAGAAAGGCAGGTATTTTTTTTCTTATTGCATAGTTTATATGATTTTATTTTAAACAATAAGAGACTTTAGGAGTTACCAAGTATAACCTCATTATTTTTTAGTTTTTTGAGTTACAGTTTTATAGTTAGAGAAACTGAGACTCCAAGCTATGAAGAGATTTGCTTAGAACTCCCAAGGCTGCAACAAATCATAGAAATGGAACTGAAATACAAAAGTATTGTGATTCCAAATATGTTGGTCTTTTCCCTATAATCACTGTCCCCACAGGTTTTCTTGGAGGGTTGCTTTTTTGGTGTCTTGGAATTTAACTGTGCAAAGCTGCATCTGAGAAATTAAAATTATTTGTAGAAAGTCATTCAATTAGTTTTAAATGGTATATTTCAATATCAGCTTATAAGAAAAATAAAAATCATATGTTAATGTTTATTCTGACTGTGGGTAGAACTATAGAGCTCAAAGGGATGTCAAGAGGTCATCTTGCTTTGCTTCATGCCTCTAAGCAAGTCTTCACTGCACTCACCCTAGACATCAGGCAAGTTGTCCTATTTTTAAGGATCTCTTGGGATGGAGATTATGCAATTCCAGTAATAGTCTATTTCACAGTTTAATCACTTATGAAAAAAAAGTTCTTCCTTATATCTAACTAAACTCTCTCATGCTAAACATTATAGCACAGGGTTTATCTGTGGTGTTCCAGATAAGAGAATTCCAAGAAAAAAAGTCATACTTCACTAAAAAGGAATCAAGTAAGTGGCAAGGTGGGGAAAGACAACTCAAGAAAATTTTTGTTTGCTTTTACAATTACAGCCTCCAGCCTCCAGCCTCCAGAAGGTTTTCAGAGATGTAGGTGGTGGCCCTGAAGGCTTACAGACTTGAATGTAAGGAAAGTGTGGACAATATGACTTAAAAATATTTCTTTGATTTTAGTTTCTTGGATCTGAATAAGAAACTGTCCTGTAATATGTTCTAAACTTGAATTAAAATTTGATACATACAAGTGAGTCAATTGACTTCAGAGTCAAGTAAGAAGATCAGAGAAATAAAAAAAAAAAACCACAGTAGACAATAAATTAAAATAATTCCTGTAAAATAGCAGTTATGTCCCAAAGAGGATATGAATGTGAGGATTCCTTGTAGGAATAAGAAATCACAAAACTCTCTCCCTCACAGGCAAGTGCTTTCCATAAGATTATGTTGTTTTGTCCCCAAAAGTCTTTTTTCATACTTTATTTTTTCTTTTTTAATTTTCAAAAAATTATATTTTAAGTTATAATTGTTTTTATAAGTGCAGTAATTTCAAAAATATCATCACCTCCTTCCCTACCCAGCCAGTGAAACCTCTCTTGAAAAAGAAATAAAAACAGTTATACAGAACTGACAGACAAAACCAGTTTCCAGATCTCTCCACCCACAAACGCCAAAGACAACTTAGAAGATCAGTGGGAAAAGTTGGTTTCTGTGGTGAGAGAGAAGCTAGGTCTCAGCCCCAATTCCCAAGCCTGGCCCTGGGGCAGCGGCTGCCTCCTGAGCTTCCAGCCCTCAGACTGAGAGGGAATCAGGTGGCTGATCAGAGAAGGATTGCAGGGATCTCTTTGCCAGTGCTGAGACAGGAATCTCTTGCTTTGCTTGTGCTTGGGTCTGGGTCACAGTTCTGGGTGGCAGTCCTGGGGTGAGGACGAGTGCTGGAGTGGTGGAGCTTGTAGTGGCAATGGAGAGGAAATTGTCCTCACAGTTCCAAGACACAAAAGAGTACTTGTGGTCACTCATAGACCAGAGCACAGGCCAGGAAGGGATTAAACACCTCATTCTTTATCATACCACCTTGGAAGAACTGAAAATTCACAGGTCCCTAGAAGTATCTCTGAAAACAGCTGTACAAACCCCCGAAGCTTGGGAAAGTACATTCGCCACATTGGAAGCAGACCTCTACCTTAATAAAGAGTTTATAACTCAAGTAATTGGCTGAGAACATGAGCAAACTGTGCAAAAAAAGTCAGACCATAGAATCTTTCTTTGGTGACAAAGAAGATCAAAACATAAAACCAGAAGAAGACAACAAAGTCAAAGCTCCTACATTCAAAGCCTCCAAGAAAAATATGAATCAGTCCCAGGCCTTGGAAGAGCTCAAAAAGCATTTTGAGAAGCAAGTAAGAGAAGTAGAAGAAAAACTGGGAAGAGAAATGAGAGTGATGTAAGAATATCATGAAAAACAAGTCAACAGCTTGCTAAAGGAGACCCAAAAAAATACTGAAGGAAATTACACTTTAAAAAACAGCCTAATCCAAATGGCAAAAGAGGTTTAAAAGGCCAATGAGGAGAAGAATGCCCTAAAAAGCAAAATTAGTCAAATGAAAAAGGAAGTCCAAAAGCTTACTGAAGAAAATACTTCCTTTAAAATTAGAATAGAGCAATTGGAAGCTAGCGACTTTATGAGAAATCAAGACACTGTGCCAGAAACAATTCAAATATTGTGGAAACACAATCAGGATAATGCAAGATTTAGCAGCTTCTACATTAAGGGACCACAGGGCATGAAATATAATATTCCAGAGGGCAAAGGAGATAGGATTAAAACGAAAAATCACCTATCCAGCAAAACTGAGTATAATCCTTCAGGGGAAAAAATGGTCATTCAGTGAAATGGAGGACTTTCAAGCATTCTTGATGAAAAGACCAGAGCTGAATAGAAAATTTGACTTTCAAATACAAGACTCAAGTGCAACATGAAGAGGTAAACAGGAAAGAGAAATCATAAGATTATTAAGGTGAACTGTTTATATTCCTGCATAGAAAGATGATATTTGTAACTCGAGACCTTTGTCAGTATTAGGGTAGTTGGAGGGAAAAAATTATATGTGTGTATGTATGTAGATAGATAGATAGATAGATAGATACAATAGATACATAGATAGATACAATAGATAGATACATAGATAGATACATAGATAGAGGGCACAGTGTGAGTTGAAGATGAAGTGGTCATATATGGAGAATAAAATTAAGGGGTGAGAGAGGATTACACTAGGAGAAGGAGAAAGGGAGAGTTAGAATGGGGTAAATTATCTCACAAAAAACAGAAAAGAAAAGGCTCTTACAGTGGAGGGGAAACAAGGGAAGGTGAGAGGGAATAAGTGAATCTTATTCTCATAGGATTTGATTTAAGGAGGGAATAACATACACACTCAATTGGGTATGGAAATCTGTCTTACTCTACAGGAAAACAGGGGGAGAAGGGGACAAGAGAGCAGGGGAAGGATAGAGAGGAGGGCAGATGGGAAAGGGGGTAATCAGAAGCAAATACTTCTAAGGAGAGATAAGGTCAAAAGAAAGAATAGAATAAATGGGGGGGAGCAGGATAAAATTAAGGGAAATAGAGTTAGTTTTTCACAACATGTCTACTATGGAAGTGTTTTGCATAACTGCACGTGTATAACCTATATTGAGTTGTTTACCTTTTCAATGAGGGTGGGTAGGGAAGGAGGAAGGGAGAAAATTTGGGACCCAAAGTTTTAAAAACACATGTTTAAAAAAATGTTTTCACATGCAACTGGGAAATAAGAAATACAGGAAATGGGATACAGAAATCTATCCTACCCTACAGGAAAATAGAAGGGGAAGGGGATAAGAGAAGAGGGGGAGAGATAGAAGGGAGGGCAGACTAGGGGAAGGGATATTCAGAATGCTTACCATCCTGGGGTGGGTGGAGGGGCGAGATAGGGTGAAAATTTGGAACTCAAAATCTTGTGGAAGTAAATGTTGAAAACTAAAAATAAATAAATTTATAAAAAAAATACCAGGCCTGGCACTCAACTGACAATGCCACCTACCTGCCCACTATAATAATTAACTTTTAGTAATTTTTGTACAAGTTCATACAAAAGTTTATGTCATACATATTGGTCCATCCAAAACATTGATTTTCTCAAAAGAATTAGAAGTGCCTGGCTATAAATATACAGTTTGCTTTGAAGCAGTGATTCTAGTATTTGGATAGAGGGAACAATGAAAATTGTCTTAGGATTATCTTTAAAAGAGTACATAAGGAAAGAATTATATTGAATAAGAGGAAATAATATGTAGTGGAAATAGTATTTGGCTTGTTTCCTAGCCTGAACTTTTCCAATAACTGGCTGTGTCAGAAAAAGCTGCAAAGACTTGTATGGTCTGATGCTAAGTGAAGTGAGCAGAACCAGGAGAACTTTGTACACAGTAACAGCTACGTTGTGCAATGACTAGCATTGATAGACTTAGCCCTTCTCAGTAATGTAAGAATCCAAGACATCTCCTAAGGTCTCATGATGGAAAATGCTATCCACATCCAAAGAAAGAACTATGGAGTTTGAATGCAGATCAAAGCATACTATTTGCTATTTTTTTCTTCTGTTTTGTTTTGTTTCCTCCTTCTTGTGGTTCCTCCTATTAGTTCTAATTCTTCCTTACAACATCACTAATGTGAAAATATGGTTAATAGGAAGGCATATGTATAGCCTATATCAGATTGTGTGCTGTGTTGGGGAAGGAGGTGGGGAGGAAGGGAAAAAAGTTTAAAACTCAAAAGCTTATGGAAGTGATTGTTGATAAATTAAAATAAACTTAAAGAAATCAAGACACTGTACAACAAATCCAAAAGAATGAAAAATTAGAAAACAATGTGAAATATCTCATTGGAAAAACAACTGACCTGGAAAATAGATCCAGCAGAGAGAATTTAAAAATTATTGGACTATCTGAAAGCCATGATCAAAAAAAGAGCCTAGACATCATCTTTCAAGAAATTATCAAGGAAAACTGCCCTGATATTTTAGAACCAGAGGGTAAAATAGGAATTGAAAGAATCCACCAATTTCCACCTGAAAGAGATCCCCAAAGGAAAACTCCTAGGAATATTGCAGCCAAATTCCAGAGTTCCCAGGTCAAGGAGAAAATATTACAAGCAGCCAGAAAGAAACAATTCAAGTATTGTGGAAACACAATCAAGATAACACAAGATTTAGCTGCTTCTACATTAAGGGACAAGAGGGCATGGAATATAATATTCCAGAGGGCAAAGGAGATAGAATTACAACCAAGAATCACCTACCCAGCAAAACTGAGTATAATCCTTCAGGGGAAAAAATAGTCATTCAGTGAAATAGAGGACTTTCAAGCATTCTTAATGAAAAGACCAGAACTGAATAGAAAATTTGATTTTCAAATACAAGACTCAAGTGGAACATGAAGAAGTAAACAGGAAAGAGAAAATCATGAGAGACTTATTAAGGTTGAACTGTTTACATTCCTGCATGGAAAGATGATATTTATAATTCATGAGACCTTTGTCAGTATTAGGGTAGCTGGAGGGAAAAAATTATATGTATGTATAGATAGATAGATAGATAGATAGATAGATAGAGGGCACAGGGTGAGTTGATGATGAAGGGGTGATGTCTGGAGAATAAAATTAAGGGGTGAGAGAGGAGAAAGGGAGAGGTAGAATGAGGTAAATTATCTCACAAAAAAACAGAAAAGACTCTTATAGTGGAGGGGAAACAGGGAAAGGTGAGAGGGAATGAGTGAATCTTATTCTCATAGGATTTGACTTAAGGAGGGAATAACATACACACTCAATTGGGTGGGGAAATCTGTCTTACCCTACAGGAAAACAGGGGAAGAAGGGGACAAGAGAGCAGGGGAAGGATAGAGAGGAGGGAAGATTGGGAAAGGGGTAATCAGAAGCAAATACTTCTAAGGAGGGATAGGGTCAAAAGAAAGAATAGAATAAATGGGGGAAGCAGGATAGAATTAAGGGAAATAGTTAGTTTTTCACAACATGACTACTATGGAGGTGTTTTGCATAACTGCACATGTACAACCTATATTGAGTTGTTTGCCTTTTCAATGAGGGTGGGTGGGGAAGGAGGAAGGGAGAAAATTTGGAACCCAAAGTTTTAAAAACACATGTTTAAAAAAATGTTTTCACATGCAACTCGGAAATAAGAAATACAGGAAATGGGGTACAGAAATCTATTCTGCCCTACAGGAAAATAGAAGGGGAAGGGGATAAGAGAAGAGGGGGAGAGATAGAAGGGAGGGCAGACTAGGGGAAGGGATATTCAGAATGCTTATCATCCTGGGGTGGGTGGAGGGGTGAGATAGGGTGAAAATTTGGAACTCAGAATCTTGTGGAAGTAAATGTTGAAAACTAAAATAAATAAATTTCAAAATGCAAAAAAAAGAAAACCCCCAAAATGGGGTCACAACAAGTTGGACATGACTGAAAATGACTGAACAACAACAAAGAACATTTATAGTTACAGGTGGCTTTCACAGCAATCTCATTAGATTCTCACAACGAAGGTAGTACAAGAATTTCTATTTCCCCAGTTCTGCAGCTGAGGAAACTGAGGGTCAATGAGGTTAAATGACTTATCTGAGGTCACACAATTGTGCCATGGTAGAGCCAAACTTAGGTTTCCTGAGTCAAAAACCAATGCCCTTTCCACTGCACCAGGGCAGAAGAAAACTAAGACCCTTAGACTGTGTATGGACTTTTATTATCTTCAACGTGGCCTTTGTAAGAATGTTGGATCATGAATTTGATACTCTCAGGTATCTTTGAGGCCATCTAATCCAACCTATTCATTTTGCAGATGAGGAAACTGAGGCCCAGAAAGGTGAAGAAACTTGTCTCAGCTCACACAGCTATTAGATGATACAATTGGGAGTAGAACCCAAGGTTCTCTGACTACAAATTATTGTATTTCCACTTCTCTAAACAAATGTAATGTAGGATAAGATAATGTTAATAGAATGAACATAAGCTCATAGTGGAGTAAAATAGCACTGATCCTTCCACAATATTATGGAATCACTATAGCTTTATTTCCCTTGCTATATCAGTGATTGTAATCCATTTATAAAAAAGTCAGCAATGATGCTCTATTTTTTCAAAGGGTTCTCTCACAATGTGAGGGCTATAAATGAATATATTCACACATGATTTAAATCAAAACATACCTGTGATTCCAGGTTGAAAGGACCAATGGAAGCTGGAGACAACAGGGCAGGAGCCAGACATGAAGTTCTTAGTTTACATACAGCAAGCAGGATACAAAACATAATTAAATTGTGTGTGCTTATTTGCAATTTAAAAACAAAAAATGCTAATTTTTACAGATGCAACATCAAAGTAATGATTAAAATGTAATAGTTTGACCTAAGTTTCTATATTTGATGGATAAATTTTAACATATATGTATACATGCATGTATACACATACATAAATATATATTATATATATATTACATCATGCATATAATGTCCATGTAATGCCCACTATGGATCCCTTTGATTAATTTTCAGCACTCTACTAAAAATAAAGGAAAGGTTTTTTTTTTTCCCACTCTGTATTAAACCTTGGTGATCGAAGTAATTAGAAATAAGAATTAGCCCCACTTGCCCCATCTATAAAATGGAATTAAAAATATCTTACCCATTTTAAAGGCGAATGCTGATCTAGATGAAATGTCTAGCTCTTGGATCTATGCAACTATGTGGTTATAACTGAGCTATATGATGAAGGATTCAAACCTTATTTTTTTTAACTCTGAAGGTACTTCTGTCTGATAACCAGGAGTGAATACTTACAGAATATTCTGTATTATTGAACTACCATAAAGCACAAGACATTCATCTATCTGTCCATTCAACATTTATTGAAACCTATGATGAGTAAGGCATATAGTACTAGATGCTTTATAAGGTACAAAAATGAATAAAATACAGGTTCAGCCTTTACGGCTCTTGCAATCTAGTAGGAGAGCAAGACACAATACACAATTTAAAGTGACATGTGGTAAGTGGAATCATTCCATGGATAGAAGTCATACAAACAGGAAGTTATATGATTTCAGAAGAGGAATGGATTATTTCCAACTGAAGTGAGCAAAGAAAGTTTCTTGCAAAGGAGATATTTGAACTGCTATGTATAGGATACATAGTATTTCATCAGATTTCATTACCACTCCAAATTGTGTCATATTCATTACTATTAATTCCATAATCGCCTTTTCTGACCTTATTCTCCTGTCTTCACAACCCTCCCTTTGCTTGACTACCTAACGTATTCTTTGTCCATACCATGATTTCTAGTCCCTATAACTCCTTATACCATTCCATTCCCAGTCTATCACCCCTGCCCTAGCCTCTCTTTCTTCTCTTCATAGTACTGACCTTATAATTAAAAGATTTACCAATATGTTGTCTTCTAACCTTGAATCCTTTGCTCTCATTCATTCCCTACCAATTTTAAGCTTTGGGTCATCCCCACCATTTGATATCTTAACTAATATTTTTGTGCTAATGAAACCCTCTGGAGAAAGTTTTGCAACCATGTTGACTAGGATGACTGGGTACAAATTCACATTATCTAATCTCATTGTGGGCCTCCATTACGGTATATAAATTCTTTGATAATCACCTTTAATCTCTATATACTAGTTCCCTCTCTGCTATCTACAAACATACTCATCTCTTCCATCCCTAAAACAAAAAGCAAAAACAAAAAAAAAATCCCTTGGGGTTGCCATCTCATCAAGCTGTCATATTATTTTCCTTCCACCTTTCACTGACAGATTCCTAGAAAGTTGCATATGTACTTGATGCCTCTGCTTCCTTACCTCTAACTTTCCAGTCCCTGGCTTCCGACCTCATCACTGTAGTGACTCTGTTGTCTCAAAGATTAACTGCTAAATCCCATGACCTCTTCCTCTACATTCATTCTCCTCTTGATCTCCCTGCAGCTTTTGACACTGTGGACCTCTCCCTCCTCTTGTATATGTTTCTTCACACCCCCCCCCACCCCAAACAATCACCGCATCTCAGAGTTAAAAAAAATGCAGAAGCCATTTAGTGCAACACATACCTTAATAAAATTTATTTCTATAATGTTCTTGACAATTAGCCATTCGACCTTCAATCTCTACTACCTCCTGCATGCAGCCCTTTCCTCTTTGAGACAGCTCTGGGTATAAGGAAGTTGTTCCTTATTACTTTTCTGTATCCACTACTTGCCCTCTGGAGAACATAAAAACAGATTTATTCTTTTTTCCTTGACATCCCTTCAGATATTTTAAAGTCATGTATCATGTTTCTCTTGTCTTTTCTTCTCCAGTCTAATTCCTTCAAAGGATCTTCATATGATATTAGCTGGAGATCCTCCATTGTATTGGTCACCTTCCTCTAGATGCCCTCTACTTCATCACAGTCTATCATAAAACATGTTGCCAGAGCTGAACCCATACTTGGTCAGGAGAACACAGTGGGATTATCATCTCCTTAGACTTGGATTCTCTGTCTCTCTTAATGTAGTCTAAGATCACATTCCAATTTTTTTTTTTTTGCTGTACCACACTTTTGATTTTTTTTTAGTTTGTACTTTAAAACTCTCATGAATTTCTGTCTAGCTATTCCTCCCTCATCTTGTATGTGTGAATTTGATTTTTTTTGAACCTGTATCAATATTTATCTCTAATTTAATCATATTTGATTTGGCCTAATGCTCTAGTCTGTAAAGACATTTTAAGTTCTGACTCTTTCACCCAACATGTAAGATTGCTCTACATTATTTTCAACAAGTTTTACTTTTTTTGTTGCTTAGAAATCTTTTTGTTTTACAAAAATTGTAATGGATTTATCATGACAAAATCTGACCTCTATTAAACTGATGATGGTGGTGGTGGTAGTGGTGATGATGATTCTGATAATATGTATATATGTGTGTGTATGTATACACACATATATATGTGTGTGTATGTGTGTGTGTATCTCCATGGAGCTAAAAAAAATCCAACCTAAGGAAAACACAAACTTTTCTGCAGGACTGAAAGAGAACTATGAAATTTTTACATATTCTATATACTTATTTCCTTTTAAAATTTCATATTTTTACTTAGCCAACATTGATTTTCTCTCCCTGCCATACTCCCAATTAAATAACAACAAAAAAGAAAGAAAAGCAAAACCCTTGTAACAATTATGGATAGTCAAGCAAAGCAAATTTCTTCATTGGCTATGTCCAAAAATGTATGTCTCATTCTGCATTTGGAGCCCATCACTCTCTGTCAGAAGAATGGGTAACATACTTCATCTCCATCCTTTTCAGTACTTTGTCATTGCATCTTCTACCTCTTTTAAGTATTTTTTTCTTTGGTTGTGTGAACATAGCAGTAGCATAAGAACTATGCACTTTTTCCAACCCACCCTCCTGGTTACAAACTGAACAGCTATATCTTTTCTTTTTTTCCTCATTTCCATCTCCATGCCTCTGCTGATACTGTCTCCCATAAATGGAAAGGACTTGCTCCCTCTGATTGTGAAAGTTCCTCTCTTTAAGGCTTGACTCAGGTACTATCCAGTGATCCAGGACACTCAGAAATCACGGTGTGATGAGAGCCATTACCCCTGCTTCTACTTCCAACCCAGGTGAAAATAATCTTTTTCTCTTCCAATTCCTTATAGTACTTTTGCCTGGGCTTTTTATTTGTACTTGTCTCATTCATTTTTATGGAAGTTACTTATAAATGCATGTCTTCCAGCTATTAGATGCAAGATCCTTGAGAACAATGCCTATGATACATGTCTATAGTGTGTGTATATATATGTGCACATATGTGTATATATGTGTATATGTGTGTGTATATGTATATATGTGTATATATGTGTATATTTGCATACCCAGTGTCTAGCACAATGCCTTGAACACAAGGGGTGCTTAATAAATGTTTGGGGAAGGGAAGGGAAGACAAAAGGAAAGTGAAAAGGGAAAGGAAGGGATATTCTTTCTCTTCTATCTGTGATCCATACCTGGAAATGGAGAATTTGTTTCTCAGATTGATGCACAGTTATAGTCTAAAGTTTAGAGAGTGATTCTGAAACTTTTTTAGTGTGTCATGGAGCCCTTGTGAAGTCTGGAGATACCTATGGAATCCCTTCTCAGAATAATGTTTTTGAATGCATACAACAGAATTTTAAAAATATTAAATAAAATGCATGATTATAAAAGAAACAATTTCATTGAAGTACAGTTATGAAAATACCAAAAAGGCAAATTCTTGGACCCCAGGACCCTCTGGAAACAGAACTAGCTAGGCCCTCTAATAAGTTTTCTGAACCAGGGGAAGTGGATGTCTTTTTTTCTGATTCAAATGGCTTCAATGTTGAGATTCTGGCAGTCTATAAAGTAATATTAAATATAGAATATGTGTCATGTCAATGAAACAATGACTTATATAATAAGTGCTCAACTGTCAAGGTACCTGAAAGCATGGACACCTTTCAATGATACTTTCCCATTTCAAGGAAAAAGAAATGATTGTAAAGTGAGAGGAGTGGGTTTTGTAAAGGAGAGAATTGGGAGAGAAGATCTTGAGGGTTCCTTCCAGGACCACTGATCCTTCTTCCACAACATGTCTCACATAAATCCCTTTCGCTCTCCTCACTAATTATTTCTCACCTAAAATATTTTGTTAGCTTCCTAAGTGATCTCACATCCATGTTCCACATGGAAATCAAAATAATATCCCTAAGTCTCCAGAATAACTTTGTTATTCTCCTGATTAGAAACTGTTAGTGCATCCCTATTGCCTCCAGGATAAAATATGACTCATTTTGACTCTTCATAATATGACTCCAACCTACCATCATTACCTTATTTATATTACTAGCAATCATGTACTCTGCAATCCTGCTAAACTTGACCACTAGCTCTTGAAATAACTTGGCACGCCATCAACTCCTGCCTCCTCTGAACAGACATTTCACTGAATACGTTGTTTCTTCATTTCTACTTCTCAGAACACTTACCTTCAAGACTCAGCTAAGGTGACCCTCTTCTTAATTGTTATCCTAATTCTCCCATAAGTTACTGCTTTCTCCCTCCTCCATTTACTTCACATTTACTTATCTGTGTGCCTATCAGTTCCCCACAGTAGAATGTAAGCTCCTTGAGGACAAGTATTGTTTCATTTTTTTATCTTTTTCTCTCCAATGCCTAGAACAGTGGCTTACACTCACTGTTTGTGAGATTTAATTGAATCAAGAGGAAACAAATTAAACTGGAATATAGAATTTATGTGGGGGAGTACTGGGAGAAAAATCTGGAGACGTAAATTTAGACTGTGTTGCCAGCTTAAGAAGCCTGGTCTTTATTCACTAGATAATGGAAACCGATGAAGATTTCTGAGAGAGGCATAACATGATCACAGCAATGCTTAAGGGTGCTTTGGATTAATCTGGCAGCAATGTGTAGAAGAGGTTGGTGGCATAAAGAGATTGACATTACAAATATCAAATAAGGGGCAGTTGCAATGTACAGGTGAAGGATATTAGGGGCTTGAATTAGAATATTGGCAGGGAAAATGGAAAGGAGATGGATGAAAGAGATAATGGGAAGGAAGAATGAGCAATTCAGTCACCCTAAAGCTACTTCAGTTTTCTGAGTCAGAGCAAAACCATATCAGCCAGCAGTGTGGTTACGTGTCTGTAATTTCAAATTTTGACCTAAACATTTCGTTATGGCCAGTTAAGATCAAGATTGTAAAATTTTACAGCTAAGATGTTACCTACAAAAGACAAAAATGAATACTGGAACACATACATGCATCCTATTGGTTGTCTTCCTATTGGAAACCTTGAAATATTCTTCAGATCTGCTACAATAATGGAAATGATTGATTTCAATGCACCATATGGTTACTAAATTTACAGTTGATGGTTTTTTGAAGATATATTTGACTACTAGATGTGAAACTTGACGTTGATTAAGTCAACTATAGTTGGCCACATTTCCAGGTTTCTTCAGCAAAGTTGATTAGTGCCTTCAGTCCCTTTGGGTTGACCAATATTATTGGTTAAATATATAAATATTATTTATATTATATTATTATTATTATACATAAGTATTATTTATGTCTCTGGACTAGAGCCTAATCTTCTGTGCTCCTTAGGAAATGTAAATAATAGCTAATGTTTATATATGTGTATATATATGTATATATACATACACACACATATATATATACACATATATATGTAGCTCTTTAAGACTTTCAAATCACTTTTCATGTTATCTCATTTGATCCCCATAACAACACTGTGAGGTAGGTGCTATTATTATCCTCATTTTATAGCTGAAGAAACTGAGGCTCAGAGAGGTTAAGAGACTTGCACGTGGTCACGTGGTCAGTCAGGATCACATGGTCAGTCTTGACAGCACAGATGTAGCTCCTACCTCTATTACAGAGAGTATTGTCATACAATGATAGGGAACAAGGCTCTGGCAGTTAGTGGTATTGTAGAAATAAACTAGACATGGGCAAGAGAAATCATCACTAACAGTTAAAACCACAGTTGAGTTTAAAACATTTTCTTGACCACCACAGTAAAAATCTGTTGCTGTTCCTCCCGCTCCCCTTCTCTCCTGTTAAGAACACAAGGCACAAATTCTCTTAAAAAGGATGAATCGCTATGAGGTGCTTGAATCTTTAGGCTCATATTTTATATAACCCGTGAGTCTCTGAACCCTCTAACAATTTTCATTTTCCATGGATGTTCTCAACTCCTCATCCCTAAACATGAGACAATAAATTATCAAAATAAGAGCATAAGACAAAACTGGAAGGGACCTCAGAAATCTTCTAGTGTAACTTGTTCATTTCACATACAAGGAAACTGAGATCCGGAGGTACACTCCATTCTGAATACATTATACCTTTTGCCATCAAGAAAAAATATCCCAGTGGTCTGATCATTTTTATTTTACAAGATATTAAGTGCCATTATTTCCTTTATTTTAATATTCTTTCTACTTTGATCTATCCAAATTGAATGTCTTTATTAGCACATTTTTAAAAATGCACCTCTCAGACATTTAATGAGATACTAGATTAATCTGAATCCTCCCTTCTCCCAGCCTGCATCAAGCATTCTCTTTCTTATTGCAGTTGTGAGCTGGCAGGTTTTCCATGCAACAAAACACATTCTTATCAAATAAAGGTTTTGGAATGAAATAATTTTATAGAGTCACTGATTTTTAGAGTGTTTATAGTAAGGACCCAGCCCTCTGCAAAAACTTCATCTCATATGGACAGTAGCCAGTCTGGGAGGAATTAAAATTACTCTTTCTAGAAGCTTGGCAGTAAAAAGAAGGAATAGGTATCTTTAGGAAACATCAGATTTGAGGGAAGGGATTTTTTTTTATGCTAAGGGAGAATTTGTTATATTCATGTGTCATGGAGAAGGACTGAAGGTTCTGGAGAGAAGATAAAAAACAGAGGGTATGGTTTATGGAACGAGATCAGAGAAGAAGTGGAAGGAATCAACAAACAATTAATAAGCACTTGTTAAGTACGTACTATGCACCAGGCACCGTGCTAGTATTGAGGATACAAAAGATAAAGTTGAAACAGTCTCTGCCCTTTAGGAGCTTATATTCTAGCAGAGGTGATGGGATCAATGGCACAAGTGGCAGAGTTGGCCTTGGCCAAGAAGGGAAAACTTTTCATCCAAGGCTAGAGGTAATGAGGAGAGAGTATGGGAGTTGCAAAAATTTGGATGAATAAAGGAGTAGCAGCACTTTGATTTTTTGAGTAAAAAAAGGAGGCCTAATCATTTGCTAAGCAGAATGGGGAAGAAAGTCAATCGATTAAGAAGATCTCACCCATATGGTGCAATGGTGAATGCTGTAACAAGTGAAAAAGCGACAGGTTCAGAAAAACCTGAAAAGATTTATATGATTTAACTCAGAGTGAAGAGAGCAAAAACAGGAGAACAATTTATACAATATGAACATTGTAAAAACAAGCAACTTTAAAGGACTTCAGAACTCTGATCAACACAATGATCAACCATGATTCCAGAAGACCAATAATAAAGAATACTATGCCTAACTATGCCCAAAGGGCTGTAAAACTGCACATACCCTTTAATCCAGCAATACTACTGCTAGGTCTATATCCTAAAGACACCAAAAAAGGGGGAAAATACCAATGAGTACAAAAATTTTAAAGCAGCTCTTTTTGTGGTGGCTAAGAAATGGAAATCAAAGGAATGCCCATGGATTGGAAAATGGCTAAACAAGCTGCGGTATATGATTATAATTGAATATTGTTGTGCTATAAGAAATAACAAGCAGGATGATTTCAGAAAAACCTGTAAAGACTTACATGAACCGATGCAAAGTGAAGTAAACAGAACCAGGAGAACATTATACACAATAATAGCAATATTGTTCAGTAAAGAACTGTGAAGGACTTAGCCATTCTCAGCAATGCAGTGATCCAAGACAATCCCAAAGGATTAATGATGAAGCATACTATCTGCCTCCAGGGAAAGAACTGAAGCATGCTATTTTTCACCTTCTTTTATTTGAGTTTTCTTGTACTAAATTACTAATGTGGAAATGTCTTGCATGATTGCACATGTATAACCTATATCTGATTGCTTACTATCCCAGGGAGGGGGGAGGAGGAGGGATAAAATTTAGAACTCAAAACTTTTTTTAAAATGTAAGAAAAGTGCTTTAACATGCAATTGGGAGGGAAGTATATATATATATATGTGTGTGCATGTATATATATGTGCATGTATATATATGTGCATATATACATATACATATATAATACATGTATATGTATCATACATAATATATGTATGTATGTATATATGCGTGTGTGTGTATTACTACCCCCTTCCTGACAAAGAAGTGCTGGACTAAACATGCAGTATTAGACACACATTTTTTGACATGACCCATATGGAAATTTATTTTACTTGATTATGCATATTTGTTTCAAGCGTTTTCTCTTTCTTTTTTGGGGGGGGGGTAAGAGGGAGAAAAAATAAATGCTTAATAATTGAACAAAAGTATAATTCAATTTTTAAAAAAAGAATGCTGGAATTGAAATCAGATGAACCTGAGTCTAAGTCCCAACTCTGCTACTTATTAGCTTTATTACCTCGGTCAAAGGACTTTAATTCTTTCCGGGTCTGAGTTTCCTCAGCTTTACAATGAGAAAGTTGGACTAAATGACTTTTTTTTTTTGGTAAGGCAATTGGGGTTAAGTGACTTGCCCAAGGTCACACAGCTAATATGTGAGGACTAAATAACTTTTGAAGTCCCTTACAACTTCTAAAGCTAAGGCTTGCAAAACCTAGCCCAAATGCTACCTTTCCTAAGTCCTCCAGCCAGCAACAATTTCCCGCCCCCAATGTCATTTTATATCAGATTTTGCCCTTTATACACATTGTTGTACATTTTAGATTACCTATGTTGGTGTCTTATCCTCTTGGAGCTCCTCTAAGAAGCCAGGAATCACATAATCTAAACTTTGTATCTCTTATCATGCTTTTATTATGATACTTTGGAAAGAGTAGATGTTGAATAAATGCTTATTGCATTTGTGTTGTATTATACAGTGGCTGTGGGAGTTCCTACAGGGACCTGGTAAGAGACAACATTAAGAGTAGCCAGCCAACATTCATATAATGCTTTGCAAAGAACTTTATAAATATTATCTCATTTGATCCTCACAACAACTCTGGAAAATGTGTGCTATTATTATTCCCATTTTGCAGGTAATGAAACTGTGGGAGACAGAGGTTAAGTGATTTGCCCGAGGCTATACAGCTAGTAATTGCCTGAGGTAGGACTCAAACTCTTGTCTTTCTATCTTTCTATCTTTCTATCCACTGAGCAACCTCAATGTAGAGATGAATAGGATTCCCAGGCAGTGTGGGAGGACACAGTTTTGCTTGGTTTGTTTTTTTCCTTTGTTGTTTTACTTTATAATTTAATTAACTGTTTCTTCCTCTCCTTCACCACATTTCTGTGTGTTATTTATGGATTAGAACAATGCAGTTTCCTCTAGAAAAACCCTTGAGTCATTTGATAACCCACAAGAGCAGCTGTGACCACCTGGGTAATTCTGAAAAAAGATTAGCCAATATTTGGAACCTCTTCAAGGTTGCAATTCCACAGCCATGGTTCACAGAATCATCATCACTGTCATCTTCCCCATGTTCTTCATCACCATCATCATATTACTAAGTGCTTTACAATTTACAGACGGCTTTCCAGAAAACAATGTTGTGGGTGGGAGGCAACTTTACAGGTCATCTCATCTGACCTTTCACCCCATGCAGAAATTCCTCTACAATATCCCTGGTAGATGGTCATCCAAATGCACTCTTAGTGAACCCTGACTTCTTTACTAAGTGTTTAGAGAGGACAGGCTATGGGAGACACAAGGGAGGGATCAGTGATTTCATTGTTGTAGAGAAGTCCTATTTGAGGAAATGCCTTCTTCCAGTGTAGACTGGCATCTTCTTTGCAATTTGTAGTTTTAGAGTTACCTAGAGCACTCTAGAAAAATTGAAACTTACCTAAGGTCCCATAACCAGTATGTTCCAGATGGAAAATTTGAACCCAGGTTTTTCTGGCTTCAGGATTGTCTCTCTACCCATTCACCTTGGCTGTGGAGTCAAAGTGTCTGGGTTCAAATCCTGCCCACAGTATTTACTGCCTGTGTGCCCTTGGGCAAGTTACTAGGATTTCTTTCTTTTTTAAAGGGTAAAGGAAAGGGATACGTGTTTATATTGTACCTACTATGTGCCAGACATTGTACTTAGTGCTTTATACAAATATCTCATTTGATCCTCACAAAAATTCTGCAGGGTAGGTAGTAACCCAGAGAGGTAGGTTAAAGAAAATGAGTTGGACTGGATAGTATCTGAAATCCCTTGCAACTCTAAATTTATGAAATTATGATATTTTATATCTCTTATCTCAAAAAAATTTCTCTTGCATTCTCTCCTCTTCCTTTCCAGTCTCAGAAGAAAAGACTTCTTTCTTTTCAGGGCTATTTCCTCCACCTGTCCTTTTAATCTCTTTCCCTCCCCCCCATTTCCTGCATTACTTGGCCCCACCAAGCATACCCTCTATCTCTTGTATCTTTTATCTCTTTTTCTCCACTGGCTCTTTCTCCTTGGTCTGCCAACATGTAGAGAGTGTGCACAAGAAGAACATGATTAAGTTTACTTCTTGGTAACTAGGTTATTAAGGCTAAAGAATGAGGTATTGACAACATAGGCAAGCTGTGAAGGTCCTGCCAAAGATGCCATCTTTCTTCTAGCATTGAAGTTATTTCCTTGGTAATATGTAAATTCTCAATGTGGGGCCTCACTGGCCCATTGATATCATATTGAGGTTGATTGAGGACTGATTTACAGCTATCAGAGATGTATGGCTAGAGAATACTGGAGCTGAAAAATGCAGAGAAGAGCTACAACTACCGAAATTCAGCTTCTTGGAGAAGACTGAGACTCTGTCAGGGAACCACATGGCCCAGGGAGAGGGGTGACCACAGAGACAACAGACCTGGAGGGAAGTGACAGAAAGGTTCCTGAATAAGCTGAGGAATTCTGGGACTGAGCTTCCTAGAGAGAAGAGCAGGAAGAGTTCTTAAACCAAGCAAAGGAGTTCTAGAGCCTAGCATATAAATTCTAGGTCCAAGGAGGCTCTAGAGTCAAATGGGGAGTAAGAGATTTAACTATGATATGGAGGCATAAACATGGATTTTGCATTTAATTACCACCATTGAGTTATTCAGACAGTGAATATCAAGAGCAAAGCTCTCTAGTGATTCTAAAGAGTTTACCCTTTGAGGGGAAAGAGCTCTACCACAGGGTAGTATTTCAAGTCCTAAGGACTATATAATTCCTTGGGGAAATTGAAGATTATTGATGTAAGGACAGTTGTCTTACCTATTCTCAGGTGTGAGTCTTTTGCATTTTCTTCTGGTGAAAAAAAAATGTCTGTCCTATAGTTGATGCATTGTTAACCACAATACTTGCATGGGATCAACATCATTCTGATTTTCTCAGAGGAAACTCTGGCTTCAGGAATGAACCAAAGAGAGGGACAATTTGAGAAATCCCTGAGATGGAACCTGGTTCCTATAACCTAGAGCACTGGTTCTGGGTCATAGGTAACAAACATAACTCCATATGCCCAAGCATTGGGCTTAACTCATTTTTACTTTTCTTGTGCAGAACATAATTCAAAAGGAATTCCATTGTTCTCAGCATTTTTCACAAGCTCAATCTGGCAATTTGTTTTTCCTCTTTAACAATTCAACTCATGTGATGAATTCAGTGGCATGAACTGAGTTAGCATGTTGTCTCCAAGAAAAGATTCAAGAAAGAGAGAACAGTGATCAGAAGCCAACAACAGAAAGAACCTAACCCCAGGTTAGTGGAGCTGTCTTGTAACTCCTATTACAAGTATTACCGATATAAAAATATCTGCTGTCACACAGATCTTCATGTGTCTACTAAAAAGATCAGTAGGATCTTTCTTATCTGGTCTCTCCAGAAGAGAAAACAGGAAAAGTCCCTCAACTCTGTGAGGCTTGGGATGTCTCTTTTGACTTTTAACTTCTAGGATCACTGTTATCTTCTCCTGAGCATTTTCATAGCCAAAGCAATTAATCTTAATAGTCAAATATTTATTGAGTACCTACTATGCGCATAGCACTGTGTTAAGTGCTATGACACCTAAAACAATTTTTAAGACACAGGACCTTGCTCTCAAGGAGATTACAATCTTGTTGAGAAATTCTATTTCCTGGGACTATTTTGATTTTTATATAACAAAAGCAAAGGATACTAAGCTAACCTTTCCCTGAACCTTTGATGATAGCTGATTGGTGTAATAACTTCCAAGGGAGAAAAGCTGAATATAGACTCAATTTTGTTAATGCAGACATAATCTTATCAGAGACCGAATTAAGATACATCATTGTACAGACGGCTAGTTTGTAATAAATCATACTGTATTCATTCAAAGATGAGGGAAATTCCTTCCTACATGTTTTCAATTAAAAATGATTATATTTAAAAGCCAGGAGTGGATGGGAAAAGAATGACTCAACCATTCATGACTGTTTTCAATTTGAAAACATTAGACTTCTATAAATATGAAAATAATGTTGAAGCCTGCCAATTGAAATATTCTTTTTCATTTATTGTATTCTCATGTCACTCATCTGCAAATAGCAGGATCTTGTCTTCTTTTTATAAGATAAATTGAAGAATTCTTCTTGTCATTTCAGATGAATACTGACATAAAATGACTTTCTTCTCTTCTCCTATCCTCACCCCACCATGAGATTTCCATATCAAGCCTAAACTTGATAACAGTTTTATATCCTATGCCCAACAATGGTTTATCCTGAGCTGCAGAGAAATGAAAAGAATATGCTTCTATCTCATTCTCTCACAAATATGCAACCAAGATGTCACAGAGCATAGAGCATTGGACTTGAAGTCAGGAAGACCTGAGTTCAAATCCTGCCTCAGGAACTTTCTACAACTGTGTGATGTTGGGCAAATCACTAAATCTCTCTCAATCTGTTTTTCCCATTTGTTAAATGGGGATAAATATTAATACCTACCTTCCAGGGTGTTGTGAGATTCAAAGGTTATGCTGTGAGATAATATGTGTAAAGTGCTTTGCAAACCTTGAAGCACTATAGAAATGCTAGCTATTATTATAAGGAAATGGTGATCCATGCTCTCCTGGTTTTCACTTATTTGGCTCAACACCAGTTCTGAGCTAGAAATAGATGGTTTTTTTGTCAAACTGTTTTATGGAGATGACAATGTATCTTGAATCTGAAGGAAGAAAACAAGCATTTATTAATTACTATGTACTAGGTGCTATACTAAGTGCTTAACAAATATTACCTCATTTGATCCTCACAGCAACCCTAGAAGAGATAGGTAGGTACTATTATTATCCCCATTTTACAGTTTAGGAAACTGCAGCAGAGATAGGCTAAATGCCTTGCCCAGAGTCACTCAGCTCATAAATGTCTGAGATCAAATTTGAACTCAGGTCTTCCTGATTCTAGTCCTAGCTAGAGATCCATTGTACCACACCAGTTAGAGATCCATTGTACCACATCAGACAGAAGCATCCCCACCGAGACACTGAAGACTTTTCTGCCTCTTGCCACTCACAAACAATTGTTTGCCCCATTTTTAATTGTTGGAGAGGAGATGGAAGGCAGGCCTGATTTCACATACCCAGACACAAAACATGAAGTTATCCACAAAATGACAAGTGCATAAAATTCTTGACTAGGCTTGTAATCCCCATTCTGCCCTCCCTCCCCCAACACACACACTCTTCATTATCCTGTTAATTAACACTTCTACCTGATCTTGGAACACATCTTTCACCTGCTTCAGGAACTCTATTCTTCTTGTAGTCAAACTCAGCTCTTTTTGGACCTTACCTCCTGTCTCTTACTCCTTTCCTCAGCATTCTGTGTCTCCACATGATGCATTCAGCAGTTCTCCCAAAGTGAGAACCTTCTAGTTATATCCTTTCCCTTCTCCCCATCTTGAAAAGCTTCAGCCTGTGCAATGGTGAACCTTAAACCACAGCGAAAGCCATGACTGGTGTATGGTGATCATGGCTTTGTCTCAGAGTGCTGATAGCTCTCGTTATTTTCAGCAGCATTAAAATAACTGAGTTTAGCACCCAGTTAGCAAGGATAATTAATTAAGACAAGAAGCCACCAGATGGTACACTGGCAGGTGCACCCCAGATGAGCTCTTCCCTAGCCTTCCAGCCAGTGCTGTGCTGATAAATGCTTAACAACTGATTCACCGCTGTCTCCCCAAAAAGTATGCCTCACACTGTTTAATCTGCATTATTAACATTTCCCCTATCACTTTCTTATGTCTAGATAATCAACAAAACAATAAATCAAGCCCTGATTTTTAACATTTGCTGATCTCCAGTGTAAATGCATACATTGAAGATTTAACAATCAGCATTTGAGAGATGGTTTTGAACTGATTCCAACACAACCCTGCTTTAAGCTCATCTACCTTTTCTTCTAGCTAATTGAATGGGGCACAAAAATTGATAGTCAAGTCTTAAGCCCCAACTTTAGACCATCCCCTGAGGCTGAACAGGGGATTAGCTCTGGGAGAAATGTTATATTTGACTACCCAATATGGGCTTGGGTTTTGGCAAAACTCCCTTTAATAGCTTCTTCCTGACCATCCTTAGCCCAGGAAGGTATTGTTCATCCTTCATTTTTGAAGACCAATGAAATCACGGTTAATGTCTTGACTTTCAAGTGAATTGGATTTAAATGAGGCAGAGTTGCACAAAGTCATCAGCCTCACTCTCTCTTCCAAAGTCATTGAAGACAAGCGGCAGGACAAAAGTCAAGATGAGTGGCAATGGCCCAGGGTATAGTGGATGACCTTGGTGTCTTCAATGTCTGACCAAGCTCTAAGTGCCCTGCATCACCTGCTTCAGCCTCCTTCATGGCCATTGGAACAAATTGTTCTTATCTGCCCATTCTGGGGAGGGGGAAGGGAGAAGTCTTCATAACGCTTAAGGTAGACATCCCCCTAATTCACTGACAGGTTTGAGGCCTGACATATACCCTCAATCTGATTTAGCTAGTAGAGGTGTATGAGGTGCTCAGATAGGACACACCTCTTGTGTGAGGGCTTGCTGAGCCCTTTTCAGGGCTGTTCATGCACCTTTGGTATCCACCTGGCAATCAACCTACGACTCCAAGAAGCTGTAGCATGGGCAGCACACACACACACACACACACACACACACACACACACACACCAGGAAGGTTTTCTGATAACAAATGCTTTCAAATTCATCAAGACTACTTCCAGTATGTTAATATAAATAGTAGTATTGCATTTGTACTCAACTATGTGGCAAAGTGGGCTTAGAGTATGGAAAACCTGAATTCAAATCCTGCTTCATACACTTACTAGCTGTGTTACCCTGGGCAAGTCATAACCTCTCTCAGCCTCATTTGTTTCACCTGTAAAATTGGATGGTTGTACTCAGTGGTCTCCAAGGTCCCTTCCAGCTCTAAATTCATGATCCTCTAATGTAGTGCACTGGACTGAGTTGTGAAATACCTGGGTTTGAATTCTAATTCCAGCTGATAGATTTGGGATAATAGCACTTTTTATGATCTAACACGTGGGATTACTGAGGAGGCCAGAAGGGATGTGGCCAGGAGGCCCATCCTCACTCAGAGAGAATCTGGTCCCAAACTAATGAGTTGGCCATGAAAATTCAGTTTGCTGCTAGAGACATGGAGTGCTATTATTATTATATTCATAATTCTAACTTATTGGAGCCAGTTGATATTGAGTGACTGTTAAATTACACCATCTTTTTTTTAGTTTTATTTCTTTTCTCTCAGGTAGTTGAAGAAAAGAATCAACTCAATCATTAAAATTGAAGGAAATAATTTTTCCATGCATATTTCTTGGTCTCTAACTGATATTATTAGCACTGATTATTAATATAGAAGCATGTCTGTCTCTTTTGATGATTCCAGTGCTTCTTGGGATTATAGAATCATAAAATGTGGGATTGGAATGGGTCTTAGAGATCATGTTATCCAATCTAATTTTACAAGTGAAATAACCTATAACTATAAAGGGCATGGGCTTTGCCCAAGTTTATGTAACAAATATCAGAGCTAGAATTATCATAGGATTAAAGCAATGGAAAGTACCTAAAAGGTTTGCTAGTCACAGGACCTTCTATCTAGAGATGAAAGGGACATCAGAAGTCATCTAGCCCAATTTCCCCATTTTTCAAATGAGGAAACTGAGGCCAAGAGAGGAAAAGTGACTTACTTAAAATAACAGAGCTTGGCAATGACTCTCATAGAACCAGGACTTGAATTCAGGATTTCTGACTCAAAGTCCAATGTTCTTTCCACTACAAGTATCCTGCTGTTTATGCTAAGGTTAGGGTTATTTTCATTCCTACTCCCACCCTTTCCAGTGGAAGTGTTGAAAACTCATAAATCAATTATGGAAATTAAGTATAGGTCCTCCAACCACTAGATCAGGTGTTAGCAATTGGGGGAAGAAATGTAACTATGAAAAATATTAATTCTCCTCAGCTGTTTCTCTGTGAACTTAGTCTATATGAAGTGATTAATCCTGGGTCATTTATATTGCTTTATGAAATAAATGAGTCCTAAGAACAGTCTGTATGATCTTTTGTTTTCTCTCTCTCTCTCTCCCTCCTTTCCTTCCTCCCCTCTTTGTTCTTTCTCCTTCCCTTTTCCCCTCCCGTGCCCCTCCTTCTCTTCCTCTCTCTCTCCCCCTCTCCATTCCCCAGCTCCATTGAATAGAAGAGATAGCACTGGATAGCTGGCAGTTGCTAGGCACCGAGCAGGCCTTCTGGAAAAGGAGACAATAACTATGACAATTTAAAAATATACAAATAACCAATTTAAGCTTTACTCAAAAAAACCAATGATGCAGTTTAGGTTATCTAATTACTATTATTCCCTAAATAGGCAATTAGGAAGAATAATACTTTAGTACGTTTGAACCCCCTTTGCTCTGATGATCGTTATATTCCTGGCAGAGAGACATGATATGTTCTCCTTCAAAAGGTGTTTTCCAGAATTGCCATAATTGACTTCTGCGATTTTGGGGGATGGGACAGAGAGGCTTTCACTAACGGTTCACAGAGTAGTCAAATTTCTATCACTCATGGCTCAGTAGTGTTGGATTGTGTTCCCCTAAAGACTCACGTAATCTGACAGAAACTAAATCCACTTCTCTAATCATTCCTGACCAGTGGGAAAATTCCACCCTCTAAAAGGACATCAAACATCCAAAATTTAGATGGAAATGGGAAGGATCTAAAGCTGGAAGGGGCCTCAGAGGCAAATCTCACCTTAACCCAGAGTGGTTCAGGTAACTAGCTCAAAGGCACCCAGGTCATATCTGAAAGGATTAGAAGACAGAGAACCTAATTAATTTCTCCTTCAGGTGGTGGCATGGTTCTTAACAGAGGAGAGGCAATGTTGAAATCCTGGCCCTGTTTTGAGTAAGCAATTTATTACTTAGTCCTTGTTCCCTCTACATTTTTTTAGTGTTGCTGCTCAGTTGTTTCAGTTGTATCTGACTCTATAACCCCATTTGGGGTTTTCTTGGCAAAGGTACTAGAGTGGTCTGCCATTTATTTCTCTAGCTCATTTTATAGATAAGGAAACTGAGTTAAATGATTTGCCCAGGATCACATAACTAGTAAGTGTCTGAGGTCAGTTTTGAACTCATGAAGATGAGTCTTCCTGATTCCAGGCAGGGTGCACTATTCACTAAGCCACTATCTGCCTTACTTCTTCTAGTAGGTATGTATATTATCACCCTCTGGGGTAGAAGTTGTATAGGCCATCTTATTTGCCATTTTTTAGTCTAAGGGTCATCATAAGAGGTGATTCCATGTAAGAAGCATACCAGGAAAGCATTATGTGGAGAGAGCTGGTGAGAATACCATTGAATACCATTACCGTGATAGAGGCAGCATGAAAATGCACTGGTCTAAGATTTTAGAGACTCATATTCTATTCTCCACTCTACCCTTTTACTTGCTGTGTGATCTTGGACAAATCATTAACCTCTCTGAGACTCCATTTCCTCCTCTGGAAAACAAGGAGTCAGACTGGGTGATTACCAAGGTTTACATATAAACAATCTAAAAATATGAAGCTAAGAATGTCCTTGATCCAGCTAAGAATCTCATTCATTTAATATACTAGATTAGATCAAGAATAAATATTAACATATTAACCTTAACCAAATAATAGACTAAAGCTACTCTACATTATAACAAGAAATAATTCAGTGAAAAGTAAGCATATCAAACCATTCTGAGTAACAAATCTCAAACACTGAAATGGAAGGCAGCAGACTGATAGTTTCACTAAAACTCAACTTCGGGCATGCCTGTGCATAGTTAGGGGACATATAGTCTTTTCTCTGTACTCTGACCTAGCTGCTGTTTCTGGCACTGTTTAAAAGGAGATGAATTACTCCCAGCAAGCTAAAGATGTCTAGTGCTATGGTAGAAGTAAGCTTTTGGACTTTTTGCCTACTAAGTGAATAAGACCTTCTTCTCATACGTAATGTAGGGCTATGGTTATTGTTGTTCAGTCATTCAGTTGAGTCTGATTCTTCATGACCCCGTGGACTAAGTCTTTCTTGGCTGAAGTACTGGAGTGGTTTGCCATTTCCTTCTCTGGTATGTCTCCATTTTACAGATGAGATACTGAGGCAAATAGGGGTTGAGTGACTTGCCCAGGGTCACACAGCTAGTAAGTGTCTGAGCCCACCTTTGAACTTAGATCTTCCTCACTTCATGTCTAGTGTTCTATGCACTGTGCTACTTAGCTGCCCTAGGGTTAGGGTGCCATCAGAAATAAACTACCACTTGCCGGTAACACTTGGTCTTATTAGCCACCATTGCTATTTAACAACTTCAACTCCGCATCTCTGTAATGAGCTGATCTGACTCAAATAGGCTTTTGGATTGGTATTGGAAGGAAATGAGTGAGATATTCCTGGTCCATTCAAAAGTTAAAAAGAGGAGTAATTAGCCATAGCATAGAAAAGATTTTCAGCAAGGATACTATGGCACTTAGCTTAGAATATTATGGCACATGAATATCATGAGCACTGCCTTCTCTCCTTAAAATAGAAAATCATCTGGTTAGGATGATTTCAAAAAAAACCTGGAAAGACTTATTGAACTGATACAGAGTGAAGTAAACAGAACCAAGAGAACATTGTACATAGCAATAGCAATATTATACAATGAACAACTGTGAATGGTTTAGCTATCCTTAGCCATACAATGATCCAAGACAACCCCAAAAGACTCATGATGAAAAATGTTATATACCTCCAGAGAAAGAACTGAATAAAGTTCAGTCATTTGAATAAAGACTGGAGCATACTATTTTTCACTTTCTTTCTTTCTTTCTTTCTTTCTTTCTTTCTTTCTTTCTTTCTTTCTTTCTTTCATTCTTTCTTTCTTTCTTTCTTTCTTTCTTTCTTTCTTTCTTTCTTCCTCCCTCCTTTCTTTCCTTCCCTCCTCCTTTCTTTCTTTTCTTTCCTTCTTTCCTTCTTTTTCTTCTGTCCTTCCTTCTTTTCTTCCTTTTTCTTTCTTTCTCTTTTCTTCTACAAAATGACTAATACGGAAATATTTTACATGATTGCATATGTATAACCTATATCAGAGTGCTTACTGTCTCAGAGAGGGGGTAAGGGAGGGATAGAGTGATAGAATTTGGAACTTAAGATTTAAAAGAAAAACTATATCAGATATTAAAAATCATTTTTACATGTAACTGGGGAAAAATAAAATATTATTAAAAAAAGAAAAGTAAAGAAAATCATCTAACTGAGCAAAGTGTGGTGACTCTGGTATGCTTGAGACATCTGCTAAGTCTTAAAGGCCCTACCTCTACATGAGTGGGACTTTTTTATGGTTATACTCAATCAAGAATCCACGTCAATAAGGCCAGCCAGGAAAGTGTGGCAAGGAAGGCTTAGCTTGGGCCCTAGGCTCCTGGACCAATGAAGTCACTTTTCAGGAAAACAAAAACAGAAGCAGAAACATACACACACACACACACACACACACACACACACCAAACTAGCCTAACTCACTTGGGTGGAGTGGGCTGGAGAGAAAGAATAGTAGATAGTAATCCTATCACACATACTTTCCTGTTTTTTGACATTTTATACCATAAACCATTTGGATTACTAAAATCAATAAGACCCGATAATGATATCTTAACTGGTAGCATCAGAATTTTCTGCCATATCATTTTTCTTGAATTGCTTATCAACCATACATTACACAAAGACCTGGGTTTCAGTTTAGGCTTCTAGAAGAAAGGAGATTTATCCATGAGCACTGGAAATTGCAACGTATCCATAGGACCCCAGGCTGATTGGATTAACTGGAGACAAGAAAGCAGGATTGGCTAGGGGGAGGGACTGAATGGTGGAGACCTACATGGAGGGCCTGGCTGAGGTCAACCCACTCACTTGTAGGACATTTCACAGAAAGTGGAAGATTGCCTTACTAGATGTAGGTAGAGGGTCAAGGGCAGAAAAAAATCTTTCAGCTGAGCTATTTCTTGATGTCTGGGCCCTTTCATAGCATGGAAACTTTAGCAAAGAGAAGGCATAAGCTAACCTGCAGTCATTGCTGAAGCAGTACCTCAGGCAAAGACTTTATGTTTATTCAAGCACCAGTCTTTGTGCTTCTCCCTCCCACCCTCCTGGTGAAGGGCTCTGCCCACCCTTGCTGCCCTCTTGGACCCCTTCCCACATCCCCCCCACCAGACCTTGATGTTCTGGGTGGTCTAATTAGCTAACAGGCAGCTAGGTTGCATAGAGGATAGAGTGCTGGGCCTGGATTTAGGGTCATCTTCCTGAGTTCAAATCTGGCCTCAAACACTTCCTAACTGGGTGACCTAGTTTCCTCATCTGTAAAATGATCCTGGAGAAGGAAATGGCAACCACTCCAGTAACTTTGCCAAAAAACAAAACAAACCCAATTGGGGTCATGAAGAGTTAGACGCTATTGAAAAATGACTGAACAATAATAGCTGGCTGGACGGGTTACCTCTGAAATGCTTTACCACAGTACTCTGTTTACCCTTTCAGATTAGGTCTTAAACCAGGTCTCCTTTTTCCCCCTCCTAATCTGTTTGAGCTATTCATAAGGATGATGAAATTTCAATGAAATCAAGGGGGAGCAATGCAGAGAGAAGTTGACTTCAATAGGAGAAAGGAAAACTCATCAGAAATAGATAGATATGATAGATAGATAGATAGATATGATAGATAGATAGATAGATATAGATAGATAGATAGATAGATAGATATGATAGATAGATAGATAGATAGATAGATAGATATGATAGATAGATAGATAGATAGATAGATATGATAGATAGATAGATAGATATGATAGATAGATAGATAGATAGATAGATAGATAGATAGATAGATAGAT
>NW_020948910.1:623238-625964 GCF_900497805.2 Vombatus ursinus | reverse complement strand
GATAGATAGATAGATAGATAGATAGATAGATAGATAGATAGATAGATGTAGAAACAGAGTTCCATAATCTCATCTGATCGTCACAACAACCTTGTGAGGAAGATGCTATTCTTGCAAAGCGACCACAGTTTTGAAAAAGGCCTTGAACTCTCTAGGTTTCCTTTGTTTAGATAAGTAGGAAATGGGAGGTGAATGGAGGCAGGTGCCTCTTTGTCTCTTGGTAAACTAGCGAAGAAACAGCTAACCTCATTTTAGCAGAGGACGAAAACACTTGTCTTTTGTCTCTTCCCATGGAGATTAGAACAAGGGAAGGTGGGAGAAGGCAAGGGAAGGCCCAGGAAGAATATTTATCTATATAGCTATCATGATTTTTGTTGTAAACATCTTTATATACAATCTTGGGTCTTTTCTAAGGAGTATTTACCAGTGATTCTCTTTCCCATGCCCTACCTAGAACTGTGCCAGATAATAGTGCTTTGTGTAGAATATAGGCTACTGTAAACATTGTTGATGGACTATTCTCCAGGGCATTCTTAACAGGTCCTTTTTATACTCCACCAAAAAGTATATCTTTCTAATGTAGTGAATGGCTAGGCTGGGCTTGACCAGGGCAGGATATGGATTTCCTACCACTTCAGACTTGACAACAGGATCATAGATTTAGAGCTGGAAGGGTCCTTAGAATCTATCTAGTCAACTTCTTCATTTTACAGATGAGGAAACTGAGACTGAGAAAGGTTAAGTTACTTGTCCAGGGTCACACAGCTAATAAGTTTCTTAGGAAGGATTTGAACTCATTTTCCTAACTATAGCTAACAAAACAACAACAGCAACAACGATAGAAATTTATAGAGCATCCTCAAGTTTGCAAATGATGTATCATGTCCTAGTGAATAGAGGGCTGGCCTTGAAGTCAAGAAGACTTGGGTTCTAGTTTCACCTCTGATACATAAAGGATATATGACATAGGGCACTTACCTTTCAGTGTCCCCACGTAACACTATTATAAATGGTAGAGAAGGATGCAAAACTTCCTAACTCAGAGGTCCTTATATCAGTGGTATCCTAAGTTCTGTCCCTCCCAAAATTTTTTGCCAAACATGGTAAATGCATTATCTTATTTAAGCCTCCCAATAGACCATCAAGGTCTACACATATGATTATCTCCATTTTACAGACGAGGAAATAGGTTCAGTGAGGTTGGCTCTTTCCTATAGGCATACAATCAGTAAATGGAAGATATGAGATTTGAACCCAGGTCTTTCTGATTCCAAGTCCAGTACTTGCTTTCCATATTACTGAAATGGCTTCGTACCACCGCAATAGTCCCTAAATAGGGTTATTCACCTATGGGACTCAGGATACTGAGACAGGAGAATAAGAGTGGAAGAGAGGGAGGGTCCACCACATCACCACCATCCCATCACCTCTAATACAGTAATGGGATTTGAGGATTGCTGAGCATCCCCAGTTCCAGAAGTGAGGTTTGAAGGCCTAGACTGCTGCTCACACATGAAACAGTCCAAGGTCAAAATTGCTGTAATTGGTTGCCTCTACCCCTGGAAGTTTCAACAACTACAGAAAGGATCTTGACTGACCTTTAATTAAGAGTAAGTGAATTTCAGAACACTGGCTTTCCAACGTCTCTGGAAAGGATTTTTTTTTCTATTTTTAAATAGTAATTGATACATAACTGACTTTAATTTAATTTATATGTAAATGAAATTATTTCATTGTGCTTCAGATGAATGAAAAAAGTTACTCTTGGTGACATTAAAATCCTAAAGAAAATTAGTGGAAGGAGTTTTATAATGAATACAGACTTTCAGATTTAATTTATACATTTCAATTTAATAAAATGAATTATAACACATCAAAATTGGGACAATGTGTGAAATGGCTATAGGTATTGTCTTAGCAGGCTAATTTTTAACCTGCTTTTTATCACCAAAAACTCATAGAGTCACTTTCTCTCTCTTTCTTTTTCCTCAGCCCTCAGCATTGACTTGACAAGATTCCAGTGCAAACCGGCTGATTCTTCCTGGTTATCCCTATGGAATGTACACTTTACCTGGACTTTGTGTAGTTGTTTGCTTCACACCACTATTCTATATAAAAATGTAATAGGAAGTGAGATTTACAACAAAAAGGACCTCAGAGGTTATTTTGTATACCACCTTCTTGTTAGTAGTTAGTCTTTTTCAGTCACGTCCAATTCCTAATGACCCATTTTGGAGTTTTCTTGGCAAAGATACTGTAGTGGTTTACCATTTCCTTCTCTAGCTGTACACCACCCCTACCTCCCATTTTAGAGTTGAGGAAACTGTGGGGTAATTATCCCAAGGTCGCACAGGTTGTACCAAGCAGAGTTAGGATTTCAATGCAGGCAGCTTGACTAGAATCCAGCATTCTTTCCATTGCACAATGCTGCCTCTCTTAGTAAACGATGTCTTCTTTTTCATAGTTCTTTGAGATAAAACACTTTTGATTTGAGGAGGAAAGGAAACTCAAGGGTTGTAGCAATTTCTGAAGGATTCTGGGGAGAAGGGGACATGAAGAAATGCTTCAGCAGCAATCACTAGAAGAATATCCTAAGCCTTCTCCCTTGGTCAAAGATGACTTGCAGAGAGATCCTATTAACTAACCCATTCTCCAGGAGTGTTTCATATACATCAAGAATCCTTCCTTCCTTCCTTCCTTCCTTCCTTCCTTCCTTCCTTCCTTCC
>NW_020948910.1:544113-623228 GCF_900497805.2 Vombatus ursinus | reverse complement strand
TCCTTCCTTCCTTCCTTCCTTCCTTCCTTCCTTCCTTCCTTCCTTCCTTTCCTTTTTTTTTTCTTTCTTTCTATGGAATAAAACAAGCATTTCCATAACATAGTATAATAAAAAAAAAGCTGATTGTACATGAAACTACAAATCTATTATGTACAGCTTGCTATTCCTTTTAAAGGTATAATAAAGTTATCTTGTAAAATTTCCCCTTTTTTCTTCCTTCTCAGCCCCCTACCCTAGAGATGGCTATTATTAGACACAAATATGTATATGTATATATACATATATATATACATATAATATGTAAAATACTTCTATTTATACTTCTATTTATCAGTTCTTTATATCAATGTAGATAGAGACTGCCTTCATATGTCCTTAGTAGTGAATTTCTCAATGCAATAACTCCCTGCATGAAGTCAGGTCACAATCTGTCTAAGTTAGTAGATAAAACTTAGAGAAGGGGTTCTTAAACTTTTCTGTATCATGGGTGAAGCCTATAGACCCCCTTCTCTTAATATTTTTGGTATTTTACAAAATAAAATGCCAAAGATTACAAAGGCAACCAATTACATTGAAATATATTTATTAAAATATTAATATTTAAAAATAACAAGTTCATGTACCACAGGCTGAGAATCACTGTGTTAGAGACCCTCTGAGTTAGAGGCTTTTAGAGCTTCAGGGACTTTTCAAGACCATAAAGTTAATAAGTATCAGAGGCTGGATTTGAACCCAGGTCTTCTTAACTCCAAGTCCATTACTCTATTACCCCTATCTTCATTCTTCATCTTTTATATGATAATCCCATAATAATAAGTTGTTGAATTGGATTGTTGGGACAGGGAATGTAACTGGGGGTAGAGGTGAGGAGGGTAAAACAATGGACTTTGTAAGACCAGCCAACTATTTTCACTCTAGAATTATCAAAGGCTTTGAAATTAGCCAGAAACAAAACCAATCACCTCCACCTTTCGCTGTAACTTACAGGACTAGAGTACAGCTTCCTAACAAGAGCCTTCAGTAGCAGCAGCTTCCTGGTTCTGTCCCATTGAGCAATGTATATTTATAAGCAAAATAGCAAGGAGAGACATTTTCCCCAAAGTGCTAATTTTCTAGTCGAATAGATCCCTCTATTTCAGTTTAAGTCTGAGCTCCCCCAGGAAGGGAAATTTGATAGCAAGGGATCAGACACAATTTTTACAAATCCTAAAGCATCATTCCCAGAATTCCCTTTCCCAGCATAAAGTTTGGTGAGAAATTTAAAACCTTTAACTGAAATGTATATCTTTCTAATTCTGTCTGGCTGTTCACCTGCAGTCATAAAACTTTGAAGGCCAGATGGAAATAATCTATGAGCATCTGAGGACAGAATTTGGTCCCAAATGTCTGACAGTCTTAAAATTGACACTAGGGATGATAGCAGAATGCATGATTTCATGTAAAATTTATTATAGGGCAAATTTCCAAGCATTGAGTTCACAGCAGCACTGAAAAATACTGCCCTTTGAGATGTACCACATAAGAATCATGCATAACACTAGCTGATTTATTCATCAACTCATTTTTAAACAACTTTTAAGAACCTACTACTCATGCACTGTCAGGGTACTATGACCAATGACAGCAAGGGTCCCACAACCTCTGACATATGCCCATTTGAGAAAAAAGATGAGTCCATAAGGTATTGTCAAGGACAAATTTGTCACTAATGTTACAAAGTTAACTGTTGTCCTAAATGACAATGTGTTTCAGGCCCTGGACCTCAAGCAGTGTAGGGCATAGCCAGAAGTGTGAAACATTTCCCAACCTATTGGGCCACAGATTTTAACATAATAAGAAAGCTACCCAAACCACTACACTCTCCTAAACTGTTCATGTTTGATAGGACAGAAAGTGATTATTTTTTTCCTGGATCATAGACTATATAGAAATAATATTCTTCATTTCCAACTAGGTTCCACTCCATACTTCTCAATAATGTCCCAGAAACCTTTTCATCCTAGAAGCTCACTCCAGCCCTGATTCACACTTCTCAAGGACACTGGGTGACTGCAGCCCTTCCCTCTATTTGGATGGTTCCTTTTAGTGCCTCCATTTAAGGAGGGCCCTCAGACCAGTCATACCACTAGAGGAGAAAAGAGTGTGGGGACACTTGAGAGGTATCTGGAATAATGGAGGAAAAAACACTCTTTGGATGGTGATGTTAGTGCCCTATAAATTTTTCACCCTGGATCAGAGTGGCCCTATCCCAGTTATAGCTCTTCCTTAGATCACTTAACAAGTACTTATAAGTATTGAAAAATCAACCCTTCCTCCCCAGGCATCTATTACAGAAGGAAAAGAGAGCTAGGGAATAAAAGAAATAGATGACAACAATTCTTAAAAGGAAAAAAATAGCTATCTGTGGGTACAGTGGGGAGGGATAGCATTTTACCAATGGGTAAGACAGCATGAGGAATTCAGGAAACCTTTATCACTAATTATCTTATCACTAAATGATCTTGAGAAACTCATTGAAACTTTCCAGGTATCAACTCTTCACTCATAGAATGAGGGAATTGGAGTCAGTGTTCTCTATAATTCCTTCTAGCTTTTAGATTCAAATAAATTAAAACAAAATGTTTTTAAGTACCCATCTTAGGCAGAGCACCAAAGGATACATGTAGTTTAGATAAGAGATGATATCTACCTAATAGGAGGAAAACACACACACATCCATCATACATAATAATCCACAATAAGTACATAAATTGAATTGTAAATTGCAATGAGCATTTAAATCAATCTACATGCTTTCAGAATTCCTACAGCATTAATCCATCCTCACCTATAGATAATAAATAGCTTGCATGGTCTCGTTTTCTGCTGTGCCCAGGTATTTACTAAGTCCTTAGTTGGCAGTGTGATTACGGGTAGGGAGTGGCCTAGGAGCCAAGGTCCACATCTGTCTGAATGTCATTTAATCTCTCTGTGCTCTAGGCAGCTAAGACTATGAGTTATTGAGAAGGTGCCCACCTGCATTGATAGATGGAGTTTCCTTATCCAGAAGTTGCTTATACCAGTAAAATTGCAGGTCCACTCTGTATCCCTATTCCTTTGGTATGCGTCCAACTCTGCTATACGGGATAGAAAATAAGGTATAATACATGCCCATAAGAAACTTAAAATGTTGCTTAGTCAGTTCCTCAAGTGAAGCAATTCTTCTTTTTCATCTTCTGAGTTGATGGGACTTCCCTGAGGGCCAATGGCTTGAATATTAGGTAGGATGGAAACTAGGCATAATTCCATTTCATCATTTGTATCATTCCAATGGATCCATGATGTCAACAGTGTGAAAACACCCTCCCCATCCCTGCATCTTGTCACTCAGTAGAGCCTCCCAATCCTGTGTATGTCTTGTTTCTGTCCTCCTATAAATCCTCCACAGAAGTTCTACCTTACTTCTCCCAATCGCCTTCCTCTAGATATTTCTCAACAGACTCTGATAATAGCAATAAATAATAAGATTATGAGAGGCAGTATGGAGTGAGAGGGCTGATCTCAGAGTCAGGCAGAGCTGAGTTCAGATCTTACCCCTGACACATACTAGTCATGGGATTCTGGGCAAATCATTCAATATCTCAATGTCCCCAGAAAATTCACTAAGATTATAAGGTTCAGAGAAGATACTACTCTGCATTAGCAGGCAGAGCTCCTCACCAACAGAAAGAAAGAATTTTCATTAAGTAGATCCCTAAACTTAAGAAATTATAGGTGGAATCAAAATGATAACAAAGAGATTGTAGAGCACAGATTTAAAGGTGGAAGGGACCCTAGAGCTCTTCTAGCCCAGTCCTCTCATTTTATAGATGAAGAACTTGAGGCATAGACAGATTACATGACTCACCAAAGGTCACACAGCTAACAAATGACAGAGACAGGATTCAAACCTAGGTCCTCTGGCTCCAAATCCAAATCTAGCACACTTTCCACTATACCAGAAGGAACCTTAGCAAAAACTTAGTGAAAACATTCCATTTATGGATGAGGAAACTGAGTCTCAGGGATGTTGAGTGACTTCTTCAAGGTCATACATCTCATAAAAGTCAGAGATAGAATTTTATCCAATCAATAATGAAACATATTACTATTTATTGGGCAGCAGTGAGATTCCTAATACTCTGTGAGGAATCTGGAGTAGTGGTATAAAATTCAATTCAATTCAGCAAATATTTATTATATTATTTATTGTAGAACTAATAGACAAAACTAGTCTTGACCTCCAAGTATAAGGAAAAGGAACAAGCATTTACTCAGCATCAGGAATTGTACTAAGGACCTTACAAACATTATTTCATATGACCCTCACAACAAACCTGGGAGATAGGTGCTACCATTATCTCCATTTTAGAGTAGAAACTGAGGCAGATGGAGGGTAAATGACTCGTCCAGGGTCACATAGCTAGTGTCTGAGGCCATATTTGAAATCAGGTCTTCCTGACTCTAGACCCAGTGCTCTATCCCCTGTGCCAGCTAGCTGCCATGTAAGAACATAGAGATTCATAGTACCTTAGAGCTAACAGAAATGCACCTTAGACCTCATCTGATCTCACCTCTTCACTTGACATATGAGGAAACAGAAGCATAAAAAAGATAGCTTATGGACCTTCCTTTTGCTACACACCCCAGAATCCATCTTTTTGCCTGCTTAACTATGGAAAACTAAGATGCTAAAATAGAAGCCAATGATAGTCAAAAGAGATCTTCATAATTAGGAACTGCGCAAAAAATCTTTGCTTTCTTACTTGTATTGCATAGTTTCTTTCACTGAGTATATTATATGACTTGTGATACGATCATCAATTTTGATTTTTCTAATGTCTTCATTTCACTGCCGCCCTTTTCCTGTTGTCATGTTTAGTGATCATGGCATAGAATATTATCACTGGTACATATGCTTTTTTTTTTTCTTTTTTAGCATGACAGACTCTAGTCCCTTATATTTTTGCAACATGGGATCAGGGAATTACTGGTAGTGAAAGCTATCATGTTCCCTAATGGTAATAATCACTTTCCCCTCCACCAACAACTTTTAGGCACTAGTCTCCTAAATCATAGTTTATATTCTTTAACAACATTCACATAAGCATCCCATTCCATACCACATTCAAATGGATCTGGGGTACTGAGTTTTGTATTCCTTGTCTCTAGCTAATTAGACCTGCATTTGCTGGCACTTGAATTGCTGGTGTTAGAAACATGGTGTTCCAGAATTTGTCTGTCTGGTCCTTAAGAGCTCTCTGAGAGTTTTCCCTTTTGAAAAATATTTTTCACACATACATCAGGTCCCAGGCAAAATCCCACCTTCTATAGGAAGTTTTTTCTAATCCCCCCTCAATTCTAAGATCCTTCCCCTGTTGATTAACTCCCACTCATCCTATACACAGTCTGGTTGGACAGAGTTGTTTGCATGCTGTCTCCCCCAATAGACTATGAGTCTTTTGAGAGAAGGGACTGTCTTTTAAAAGGAGTATTGCTTAGCACTGTGCTGGGCACATGGCAGACACTTGATCAATGTTTATGGAGTGTTTGATTGACATAGGACCCAGAAGTTCCGAGTGTCTGGTTCAGTGCCTTGTTTTATCTAATTTGGTGTCTCGCATACTGACACCAGCCACAACTCAAGTGGACAGAGTGCTGGACCAAAAGGCAGAAACACTTGAGTTCAAACCCTTCTACTGGCTGTGTGACCCTACAAAAATCACTTAACCTCTCTGAGCTTCAATTTTCTAATCGGTAAAGGGATAATTGGTAAGGAATAATAGTACCTACCTACGGGTAGCTAGGTGGCCCAGTGGACAGAGCACCAGGCCTGGAGTCAGATTTCTCTTCCTGAGTACAAATCTGGCCTGAGATACTTATTAGTTGTGTGACCCTGGGCAAGTCACTTCACCCTGTTTGCCTTAGTTTCCTCATCTATAAAATGAGCTGGAGAAGGAAATGGCAAACCACTCCACGATCTTTGCCAAGAAAACTCCAAGTGAGGTCAGAAAGACTTAGACACAACAGAAATGACTGAAAAACAATAACAGGGAATTGTTGTGAAATAATACAGAGAGATGATAGATAGATAGATAGATAGATAGATAGATAGATAGATAGATATAGATAGATAGATATAGATAGAAAGTGCTTTTCAAATCTTAAAGAGCTATATAAATGTGAGCTTTCATTATTTTCACAAGTGTGTAGCTAACTATTGAAGAGTAGAAGAGAATTCAAGGATTTTTTTTAGCCCTCTATTTCAGAAATAAATATTATCTCAGTAATTTCTCCGTCTAAGGAAGACACTTTAACATAAATGTATGTGGGCAGCTTCACTGAATTATCAGTTTCAATTGATGTTTATAGATTCAGAGGCATCTTGAGATTTCCCAAGAAATGAAGTGGTGGAGAACATTTTTGGTAGGCTCATGGCTGTTTCCTTTTCTCTACAATTTGAAGCAATCCATTTATGGCCTGTCTATACCTCTTACCGGCTGATAAGTATGTGTCCCCTGGGATTGTACAATATAAAAGGAACTCTAACAATGTGCAAAACCCTGTTGTAAAGTAAAACTTTTGGCAAATAGTTTTATTTAACTTTTCTGCAGTAAACAATATCAAAGAAATAAATTTCTTCATTTGGTTTCTTTGAGAGCTGAAATCTGATTTGGTCGTTACTGGCAGGTTATTGCTTGTATGAGTTAATTCATTTTTCATGTCATCCACAATCTAACTCCAATCTGCTTTTGTAGCCTTTATCCCACTCTGCTTCCATTACTGTCCTCTATACTCCAACTAAATTGAACCCCTAGACTGTCTAAACACTTCCACTGTCTCCCATCCCTGTACCTTTGCTTCTGCTGTTCTCTCCACCTGACGTGCCTCCTCCTTCCTCATCCCGGTCAGAGAGTTTATGTAACCTGACGTAACTTGACCAAGGTGACTCAGATTGTAAGTAGCAGAGTCAAGATTCAAAACTAGATTTTCTTCTGGTAATAACCACAGTGCTTTTCCAGTTATATCAGGATTCTAGGAGGGTCTTCAGTTCAAGAAACTTATATTGGAATTGTGATTCCAGAGATTCGCAGAAGTCTTTGGAAAAAGTTAATCATTTGAAAGTTTCTTTTTGTTTTTCTTTTTCAATAGTTGTTCTGTTGTATTGAGAACTGCATTCTTGAAAGTGGAAGTCTGGTTCAAGATGGTGGGTGGCAGTAACATTCAGGACTTTTGCATAGCTTCCTGGATAGAGATATATAAACCAATTGAGATGAAGAGAATTTCAAAAGTATACCCTAGACCTCTATACCATCTGAGTCTCTGAGACACTATGGTACAATGAAATGTGTTCTTAACGTGTCCCTGAGTAGAATCTCCTAATTCATGGGATGGGTACCTCAGAGAAAGTTATCTTAGGTTCAAGGTTTTCCTTGATGACTTACAGCTATCAAAACTATATTTCAAGAGCTCCCACTGATGGGTTATCTTTAATAGTCTTAAATAGAAAATTTACATAGTTTAAAACAAGGACGTTGAACAAGTACATTTAACAAAAAAATTTTTTTTAAAGATTAAATGTAGAATATTTCCCACATGGGCCTGAGGTGAAACCTCTCTAAAAACAAAGTCATCAGTATAAACAGTGGATACATGTAGGGAATACACATGGAAAGACGTCCATTTGGGAACATGTGTGGAAGGACATATGTAGGAGACACAAATAACCAGGGTACATTTGCAGAGGAACCAGAGAGTATGACCACAGAGCACGATGGAGGGACAACTAAGGCCACTGCTTCTACAGAGCTACCATTCTAGGTTAGGGAACACTTCCCAAAATGCTTCCTAATTTCCCTCTCTGGATATTAAACTATATCTGTCAATCATTTATAAGTGTTTGCCCAACCATACCAAACAACTCAGCTTCAAGATTTTCCAGTTTTTCAACTCTGAATTTCCTCTGCTTGTCCACGTGGATGAGTAGTCAGAGCAAGAGGCATAGAGACAAAGCTAAGTCCAGGGGCCAGGTTCATCATCTTTCCTACCTGTCTAACCACAGTCTATCTTTTTGTATACATGCATGGCCAACCAAGGCCTAAAGTGTTTTCAAGCTCACTCATATACTTCCAATAAACTTGTGGATTGAGCCACATTATTGTTATTATTATTTTATTATTATTATTTGGATTTCATTAGTATAGGGAACTCCCAATGAAGAATTCCTCTATCAATGAAGATTGGTTCCTGCTCTACAAATTATAGTCTCAAAGAACATCCTGCATCACTGAGAAAAATTAACTCTGGTCCAGGACCATGTAGTCAGTATAGCAAAGGCGATTCTTGGACCCAGGTCTTCTGGAGTCTCAAGGCCAGCTGTCTGTCTATTATACAATGCTATCACTCAGCTGGCAGCTAGGCGGTGCAGTGGATAGAGTGCTGAGCCTGAAGTCAGGAAGACTCATCTTCCTGACTTCAAATCCAGCCTCAGATACTCATTAGCTGTGTGACCCTGGAGAAGTCACTTAACCTTCTATGCCTCAGTTTCCTCATCTGTAAAATGAGTTAGAAAAGGAAATGGTAAACCACCCCTTTGCCAAGAAAACCCCAAATAGGGTCATGAAGAATCTGAAACAACTGAACAAACCACTTAGTTATGGTCATTATTATTCCCATGTTACAGATGAATTAACTGAGGCTCAGAGATGTTAAGTGATTTGCTCAGTGTCACACAGCTAGTAGATACATGAAGCAGTCTTTAATCCCAGGTCTTCCAAGTTCAGTGCTCCATGTTCTACACTATCTGACTGCTTAAAAGTAATATTTATTTCTATTTTATAGGTGAAAAAAACTGAAGGTCCAATAATTTAGATGATTTGCCTCCCATCAAATAGCTAGTAAGAAACAGAGTTGAGACTCTAATCTAAGAGTTCTTAACTCTTTTGTTCCCTAGGCCCCTTTGGCAGAATGAGCCTTTGGGCTCATTCTCAAAATATTTTAAGTGCATAATAAAATATGTAGGACCCCAAAGGAAATGAATTGCATTGAAATACACTTATCGAATTAATTAAAAATCTAATCCTGGATCCCAAGCTGATCATCCATGTTTTCTGACTCTAAGATTCCAGGGTTCTGCCACATAAACCATGCTGTGTCCCAGAAAACACTGAAGGGGGCACTTCGCTATGGACCAGGGAATTCTCCATCATTATAATTTAAGGGAAGCCCCAGATAATTACCTGGAAGTATCATGTGGGAATCATTTTCCTCCTCCATTTCATTTACTTCTCTTAGATTAAAGTCATAGAGCAAAGTGAAGGATTTCTCTCGGAAAATGAGGAAACATGAATTTCTGCCTAGACAAATCAGAGCTGAGTTAGGAAGCAATAGCCGGAAGGTCATGATTTCATTGCAGGTCATTGCAGGTGACAATTTTCTCTTACAGAAGAAAAAGCGATTTACCTAAACAACCAAAGGAGCTCCACCATTCACAGTGGCTGGAGATCTTACCCATAGCAGATAAACCCGTAACCATAGAGATCAACGAGTATGCAGATAATGCAAAGGACAGGGGCAAAGTAAGGAGACTGATTAGCATCAGAGACAGGATCCATGCAGACAGGGGGAGTACAATATGCTTACCTGACTTAGCTGGAAACGGGAACAGAAGCAAACCTCTTCTGTACGTGATTTCTAAACATATTGCCCTTGCCTCCTAGCTATGGGATGGCCTGTTTCTTTTTGCACTTATTTTGGGGAAAAGTAAATGTTATATGCAATGAAAAAGGTAGACCTGGAATAGTGCATGGGAAAAAAAAGACATTCTGTTTGCAGTCGACAAAGGACCAATTTGGAATGGCCTGAACATTGAAATAGCTGTCCTGTTTTCTATGAGATGGAGAAGACTGAATCACACAGCTGCTGCCATTTTGGGAGCAGTGCTAAATCAAGAGGATGGATAGTATGCCTCCTATTGCATACATCACATTTCTCATAGGTTGATTTCCTAGGCAGGTTGTAAATGAGGCATAGGAGGGAAAGGGGCCCGACTCTGAGCTTTCCTAGAAATTTTAAGGTATTGGATGAATGGGTCTTTGAGGCCTGAGTGAGTAAGATGATGTAGAAAGGGTCGCCACTCAAAACTTTCTCTCAGGCATAAGCCAACACCATGTGGTTAAAGGTTCTCAACAAGCTAATGGGCCAGTTGATAGCAGTTAGCGAGAGGTGGTTTGCATCTCTGCCCCCCTCACCTTTCTGCCCTGCTCCCACATACACCTTCAGACTAGACCAGTTCTCAGTTTTATCTGCCATCCCACCATAGTCCCAGACCTTTATATCCCCTCTCCCAGAGACCCCTTCCCATTGAGGCATAGCCCTGCCTTCTCTATCATGACTTGAGTTAAAAACTGAGGCCATAGCACAAGGTGCTGAGAATCAGCCCCTCCCTTCCCCCATAGTAAATTCTCTCAGATTAGAGACTATGTCTCACACTTCTTCCTTTAGTCTGCCTAGCAGCAGGCCTGGCACCCAACACAGGGTAAGCACTCAATAAATGTTTGTCTGTGATAATGATAATAGCTGATGTTTCCTGTTAAACAAGGAATCCAATCACCTCACCTCCCACTCTAATCAACTGAGGGGCTCCACCTCAAAGCCAGAATATGCTGACATTTGCACACTATCCTAATGAAAACCTTGAAGCTAATTTAGGTTGTCTGTCCTTGGTGCTCCCATGCACTACGGCTAGCAAATTCCTACCTCCTGGGTCTCCAATTCTTTTGATCCACAATGGCCTCCTTCTGCCTAGGCTGGGGGTTCTGAATCTTTTTTGTGCCATGGACCCATTTGACAGTCTGGTGAAGCCCAGGGACTCTTTCAAAGAATGATGTTTTTAAATTATTAAAATAAAATATATTGAAATAATAATGACAATAATAACATTTATGTAGTGCTTTAAGGTTTGCAAAGCCTTTTACATATGTTCTATTTACAAAGAATTACAGTGGAGATCAATTATATTGAAAAATATATATCTTCTCTATCTATATCTATCTACCTATCTATCTATCTGACTGTCTGTCAGTCTGTTTATCTATCTAATTCACTGTCTTCAAGTTAAGAAACCCTAGCATAGGCAAAAACTCCCTCTCCTCCCTCCCCCCCACCCTCACCCCAATTATCTCTCTTCAGTCTTATGCCTATCTTACTGAGCCCTAGCCCTACTATGAGACCTTCTTTGCTTTCCCTTTCTACTGAGCCCTCTGGAATCTTCCTGTGTTGTTAACAAATTCCCCTTCATCCTTAACCTCTTTTTATCACATCCATTTCATCTTTTGGTGTTCACTGATGCCCAGATTTTTCCTTAAAGATACCCTTTCTGAGTATCGTTTCAAAATCCCTGAAACTTAGAGCCAAGGGGAAGAGTTGCTTCCTACTTTCCTCTAATGGATTGATGCATCATCTCTTAACCTGTAAAAAAGAGTGCCATCCTGACCATAGATTGTACTATTACCTATGGACTCCCAGGTCATGCTCTCTTCTCCTCAAATAAGTATAATATTTGGCTCATAGAATTCTTGTCCACCCCAGTCCCTTCTTCTTTGAAACACATTAGCCTCCTACTTCCCCATCCTCTTTAACTCCCATGACCTCTACCTCTGGTTGACTTCAATTATTCACAGGAGGAATGGCTATGTATTAAATAGTCACCCTTTCAACTGCATTTAACCCCATGTGTCAGGGATTCTAGTTACAGCTCTGAAAGCTATTATTTCAATTAAAAATCAGGAAGGTCAAATGGGAAAAAATCTTTGTATCAAATTTCTCTGATGTTTGGTATCCAAGAAATATATATATATAATGTATATATGTAAATGCATATGTAAATATATTGTATTATATTATATGTTATATTATACATAAACATAAGTGATATATATGTAAATATAATATATGACATGTGTATATAGTTATATATACATATATATGCTTAAACACATATGTGTATATATAAAACTAACATATACACACATATATAACTAATAGTCATTCTCTAATAGATAAGCAGTCAAAAGATATGAACAATTATCAAAAAAAGAATTATAAATTCACAACCACATTTAAGAATGATCTAAATCATGAATATTAAGAGAAATGCAAATCAAAACAACCCTGAGGTTCCACTTCCCACCCTACAAAGTAGCAAAGATGAAATAAAATGGAAATTATCAATGATGGAGGAATTATGGAATAATAGGTACACAAATACATTGTTGATAGAGATATGAAATGTACAATCATTTTGGAAAGCAATTTGGAATTATAAAAATAAAGTTATAAAAAATGCCCATGTGAACCAGAGACTCCATTACTGGGCTTATACGCCAAAAAAGTCATCGATAAGAAGTTCCTATATATACCAAAATATTTATAGCAGCACTTTTTGTGATAGCAAATAATTGGAAACAAAACAGGTACCCAATGGGGGGCAGCTAGGTGGCGCAGTAAATAAAGCACCAGCCCTGGAGTCAGGAGGACCTGAATTCAAATCTGGCCTCAATCCAAACACTTGACGCTTATTAGCTGTGTGACCCTGGGCAAGTCACTTAACCCCAACTACCTAAAAGTAAAAAAATAAAAAAAAATAGGTGCGCATTGACTGGGGTATGACTAAACAAATTGCAGAACATGAATGTAATGGAATATTACTGGTCTGTAAGAAGTAACACATGTAATGACTACAGAGAAGCATGAAAAGTTCTATATGAACTGGTGCAGACTGAAGGAAGCAGAGCCAAGAAAACAATATATATTTAATGATTACAACATTGTAAATGGAAAGAATAGAGATAGCTAGGTGGCATAGTGGATAGAGGGCTGGACCTAGAGACAGGAAGATCTGAGTTCAAATCTAGCCTCAGACACTTACTAACTATGTGACCAGGGGAAGTCACTTAACTCTGTTTGCCTCAGTTTCCTCATCTGTAAAATGAGCTGGAGAAGGAAATGGCAAACTACTCCGCTATCTTTGCCAAGAAAACCCCAAATGGGGTCACAAAGAGTCAGACATGACTGAAACAACTGAATAACAACAACAAAAATGGAAAGAATAATCACACACTAAAAAATAAATGTAATAAAATTTTAAAGATCAAGCAGGACTGGAATGTAGAGATATGAGAAAACATCTCTAACCCACCCCTTCATGGAGATGAGAAGTTCACAGGGGTAACACTACTGTACATGGTTTCAGACTTTTTCAAGGCATTGATCAGTAGTATTTTTTTCCTCCTAAAAAATACTCTTTGTTATAGTGAATAACTGTCTGGGAAGGGGAGGAAGAGGGATACTTGGGATAAATATGATGATATAAGAAACATAAGACTTTAATAAAAACTTATTTTTAAAAAAAAAAGTCAAGGAGGGTGGTCTGATGGTCATTCTTTGGTATAACCCATAGAACCCTGACTCTGTTATTTAGGATGCATGTGACATCTTGGACAAGTCACTTAACTTCTCTGGACCTCAGTTTCTTTATCAGTAAAATGAAGGAATAGGACTACAGTTTAACTAAGTTTCCTTAGTTAGAAGTTCCTTAGTTAAGCTCTACCACACTGTCACTGCTGTAATAATTTTTCTCCACATCAAGTGTAGAGGAAGGGAGATTTCCCTTCTTACTCTGCTTATTCCTTAGACCAGACTGGTTTCATGGATGGAGCAGCTCCAAGGCCTCCTTTCAGACAGGTCTGTCCCAGCAGTCCTTCCAGGGATCCCTCATCAGGTTGCATGAGGAAAAATGCGCTGCCAACCTTCCAGCACTACATAAATGTGAGTTATCACTCTCTTATTCCCTTGTGCACGGAGGAAGGAGCTCTGAGCTTGGTACACGAGCCAGAATGGAAATCACCAGATGTCTGTTCACTCAGAGGCACTAAAAATGATGTGCCACTACCTCCAGAGCCTTCCTCTGCCCTCTTGGAATGAAGAAGGGAAACAGATGGGAAAGAATGAGAGGGAAAAAAGAGGTGAAATTGACAGCCAGTAACTTTCCACCTCTGGGGGTTTTCTGCCTTCATATCTGTGTGTGTGTGTGTGTGTGTGTGTGTGTGTGTGTGTGTGCACGCATGCGTGCTAGTTTTTCATCTTTCCTGGAGGTTGTGTGGCTATTAGGCAGGGCCATATCTCCATCTGTGATTCATGCAGCACTCATCACACTGCCAATATCCCAGCACCCACCACTAGTTCCCTCCACAGAGCATCCATAAAAGTGTTACTGGAAAAAAATCTGCTTAAAAGGAGTTAACATTCTATTGGACTATAAGCTCACCCAATAGAATGGAAGTTCCTTCAGGACAGGGGCTATTTTTTTTTAACATTTCTCACTGTAGCCCCATAGTTTAGTATAGCATCCAGAACAGAGCAATTGTTTAATAAAGATTGGTTAGATTAAACTTAATTAAAAGGAGTCAGGAAGAAGAATATTAACTGAGATTATTGAAACCCCAACAACAAATGGGCAATTGGGTGCTCTTCATATATATGAAGGGTTATTATATTGAGGCTGATAACCATTTGGGTTCTCAAATACATCTGAATAAGAGGGAATAGACCTATAGTAAGAAATATGTAGGAAAATATTATATACAGGAAAATAACTTAAACCTAAAGGATAATTTCCTTACTTAAAAAATAAATTGGTCTGGACCTCTGTATTTATTTTCATTAGTGTGGGAAATTCTGTTTATGGAAATGGTGGTCATGCATCCCTGAAATCTGATACCTTTAAAGAGCTGGGGGAGGTACTGAGAAGTTAACCAAGGTTATCTAGCCAGTATATTGCAGAGACAGACTTCAAAACATGTCTTCCTGACTCCAAGGCTTGTCTCCTTATCCACTACACCCCACTGCCTCTCTTTCTCTCATTTTAAAGATTGTTATATTTTGGAAAGGGTTACCCCCTGAGGCAACTAGGTAGCACAGTGTATAGAGTACTGGGCTTGGAGTCAGACTCACCTTCCTGAGTTCAAATCTGGCCTCTAACACTTACTAGCTGTGTGACCCTGGGCAGGTCACTCACTTAACCCTGTTTCCCTCGGTTTCCTCATCTGTAAAAATGAGCTAAAGAAGGAAATGGCAAACCACTCCAATATCTTTGCCAAGAAAACTCCAAATAGGGTCACAAAGACTTGGTCATGACTGAAATGACTGAATGTAGAAATCCATTAAAGTAATGTAATCTACTTTGGAGGTATGCCTGAAAAAACTTTAGTGTGACTCTCCCTTCAGTTCAGACCAACAGATTCAGTGACCTCCCCACAAAGTTTTCAGTCACTGGTGATTGTGTCCATTTGATAATGGATGAACATTATTAATGCATTTAGTTTAAGATAAAGATAGTGCGACAGCTAAAAGAGACTCAAATTGGGATGCACCAACCGTTGTTGCTGGGACTGCTCATTTTGGAAGATTAATCCAAAATATGACGAATAAAATATGGACAATTCAAAAAGAAACACAGAGAGAAAATGAATGTTCACAAACTTGCCATCCAACTGCTCTCTTGGGCCCTTTTGGATTTTGACAAAGAAAGACGCTGAGCAATTGATGTCTTTGTTTTGTCCAGTATAAAGCAGAACAAATGCTGAAGCACTTTGGTGCTCTTGAAGGGGAGGGAGGGTGGGGGCTACAAAAATGATGGAAACAGGTAGGCAGAAAGACAAAATGGAGGAAGGCCAGATTCTGAAATACTGTCTCATTTTGTTCTTCTTGTTGTCATTTAAAAGAAAAATGAAGTAATCTAACTCTATGAGGAACCCAGGAAAGGGATGTGCTGGATTGCTTCTGAGACCCCTTCATGTGTCTATTCATTAACCACTGACACTTGATGAGTTTCACATACTAGGAAAAAAAAAACAACTCTGTGTTTCAAATCCTCAACGCTGTGGGACGGAGTGTTCCCAGCTTGTTCTATTTTAGCTGTTGGACCATTTTGTTTGGGAGCTACACTGGGGGAAGATGACAGCATTAATTTGGCTAGCAATATTCATTTTGTGTTCATTAGCTGTTTTCCTATTTTCATATTCAGATGCTTTATCTGATAAATGTATAATACCCAGAGAGAGCCTCTGTTTGTATTAATACACAGCATCTCATTCACACTTCATCAATGATAAAACAGCTCACATTCACCGTCTGTAGAATATGAGTCAAAAATGTTCATGAGCCAAGGTATATTTATAATATAAAGTAGAGAACTTTGGGGACAGAAGTGGGACAGTAATGGCACTAAGGCACTCAAACCCAGTTTACATCCTAAACTCCTACTCCCACAACTTCTAGTTGCTCTCGTCCAGGACCCCAGCCCGTCCTGGTACAAATTTCTTTTCTGGATATCTCTCCTCGTAGAGAAGCAGCATGGGGTCCAGGGGTGGGCGGAGCCAAGATGGTTGAGGGAAAGCAGTGACTTGCTGGAGCTTTCCTCCAAACCCCTCCAAATACCTATAAAAATGGCCCTAAACAAATTCTAAAGCAGCAGAACCCACAAAAAGACAGAGTGAAACAAACTTCCAGCCAAAGACAGCCTGGATGGTTAATCGAAAAGGTATATCACCCGGGCTGGGAGAGGAGCTCAGTGCGGCGTGGGCATGCAGGTCGAAGCGACCCTGGAGCAGGCCTCAGAGGACTGAATCGTGGGCAGCTGTGGCAGTTTCCAGACTTCTCAACCCACAAATGCCAAAGACAACTTGGAAGGTCAGTGGGAAAAATCTGTGACTGTAGGGAGAGAAGGAGCTAGGTCTCAGTCGCCCCCGGGGGGCCGCAGCTGTTTCCTGAGCTTCTGGCCCACAGACTGAGGGGGAATCAAGTGGCTGATCAGAGGGGGATTGCAGGGATCTCTTTGCCAGTGCTGAGGCAGGAATCTCTTGGTTTACTGGTGCTTGGATCTGGGTCACAGTTCTGAGGGGCAGTCCTGGGGTGAGGAGGAATGCTGGTGTGGTGAAGCTTCTTGTGGTGGTGGAGAGGAAACACCTCGCCCCTTATCATAGCACCTTGGAAGAACTGAAAACTTTCAGGTCCCTAGAAGTATCTCTGAAAACAGCTGTACAAACCCCCAAAGCTTGGGACAGTACATTCTCCACATTGGAAGCAGACTTTTACCTTAACAAAGAGTTTAAAACTCAAGTAATTGGCTGGGATCATGAGTAAGCAGTGCAAAAAGAGTCAGACTATATTATCTTACTTTGGTGACAAAGAAGATCAAAACATACAATCAGAATAAGACAAAGAAGCCAAAGCTCCTACATCGTAGAGAAGCAGCATGGTGTGGTGGATAGGGAACCCCAAATACCACCCCAAATATTTATGAGCTTGTGATCCTGGATAAGTGTTTTAACTTCTCTGAGACTCAGTTCCCTCATCTATAAAATGGGGATAATAATAGTACCTACCTCAAAGGGTTGCTGTGAGGATCAAATAAGATAATGAATGTAAAGCACTTTGTAAACTTCAAAACTCTGCCTAAATGCCGGTTATTGTTACTATTACAATTAGGATTATTATTGTCATTATTTTTATTGTTATTAGCCTTTAGTCATCAGGCCTCCATTCTGGTGAAGATATCACTCCCTAAGACTTCTGCCACTCTTCTGCTGAGCTCCAGCAATGTTTTTGGAGCAATTTAGGGGTATGCTGGTAAATGTGCAAGAACTGGGCTCTCAGAGTGAAAATGTATGCACACACACTTTCAAGTTTGATCTGTATTATTTCTTAAGTCTAGATGAGGCAGCTAGATGGTTCAGTGAATAGGGTGGGAGACCTGAAGTCAGGAAGACTTGAGTTCAAATCTGGCCTCAGATATCTACTATCCGTGACCTTGGGCAAGAAACTTAACCTCTGCCTTGGAAGCAGCTTGATGGCTCAGTGAATGGAATGCTAGGTCAGAAATCAGGAAGACCTGAGTCCAAATCCAGCATCAGACACATACTAGCTGCATGATTCTGAGCAAGTCACTTATCTTCTCTTTGCATTAATCCACTGGAAAAGGAATGGCAACTATTCCAGTATCTTTCCCAAGAAAACTTGAAAACAGATCATGAAGAGTCAGACATGACTGAAAAACTGAACAACAAATCTCGACAATCAATATAACAATACCCATACCCAGATCTGTAGTGGTTGTTGATTTCTGAGGCGTAAATGCTCAGGTTGAAAATTTAACAATTGGCTCTCCTGGCTCCACCAGCCTCCTGCATATAAATAAATATAAGCTAGTTTTTATTTCTGTACCCCTACTCAGTCCTTGTTGTCTGCTACCTCTATCTTCCACTAGTCCCTTTGAATCACTTCTCTATTAAAAATAATCTTTTCATTAATGATTTCATTTTTTTTTAAATCAATCAATAAACACTTATTAAGTGCCTCCCATATTCCAGGCCTGGCGCCATTTATGCTCTTTTTACTTGCTGCCACTAACTTAAACTTGGTGTTTCTTTGAGGATCCCACATTCTTTGACTTCCTATCCAACACTGATTACTCTTTTAACTTACAGGGCCAGGAAGGAGAAGGAGGCAACATGTTCATTGCTCCCACTTCCATTTATGGGCCATTGCTCTACTACCATTATTCCACAATCTGTCCTCTAATTAGGCCATCCAACTAAGCCACCGTCTCCCAATCCCTATCTTCCCCTCTTCAATCATGATGTTGGTACCTGCCTTATCAGACTCCTCCCCATCTCATCTCTTGCCTCCTTCCTTAGAAACTTCAATACTTGTTTTTATGACCTGTTTAGCACCCCATCTCTTAGGGTTTTTTGCTTTCTGATTTCCTACGACTTGTGTTGAAGAGATGTCACAATGCAGAGTAACAAATACTGGATGTGCAATGAAAGGGGCTATGTGTGAATCCTGGCTCAAATATTTACTCCCTATGGCAAGTCATTTGACCACTTTGGGCCTTGATTTCTTTATCTCTAAAATGAAGACTTGGATTTGAAGATTTCTGTGCTGCCTTCCAGCTCTGAAATCTTATCTCCAATCTACCTCTGTTTCATACCAGGGTTATAACCACCTTAGATCTCAACTTTCCCTGGAAACTTCAACATCCAAGTTTCTAAACCATGAAATCCCCTCTTCAATCATTTTCCTGTCCTTCCACCTTTTACCACGACTCACTCCTCTTCATGGCCACTGGCCCCATTTTTTTTCTTCCTCCACTCCCAGTCTATTTTCTATCATTGCTTTACTTCTCTTCCTTTATAATCTTTCCCTTCTAAGCAGCTATTTCAACAAGGCATCTTTGAAATCCTAATGCTCCACCACCCTGAGTAGCCTCCATCCTTTACCTAATCTGCTCCTACTGCCACACCACCTCACACTATTGAAAAATGTAAAGAAACTGTCTTGACTTAGTCCACTAGAAATTCATGCTAGCTAACCTCAACAAACAGGACCCTTTAAATCTCTGATTTATTCTCTAACATATTTCCACCATTCTGGAACTTTCTCTTTCTCCTCTTCAAGTCAAGTCCCAAACCCCACCTTTCTCTCTTTTCAGTTGATGACTTTGCTTCTAACATTATTGTGGTCATTGTGAATATTTTCCTCTGATTGTACTTTCTTTGTTTTATATCACTTTAAATGATTTCCCAATTTTCTCCAAATTCTGCGCATTTTTCTTATAACACAATGATTCCCTTAAATACATATGCCACAATGTATTGAGCCATTCTCCAATCCATTGGTACCCACTTTGTTTCTAATTCTTTTTGCTGCAACAAAAAAGGACTCCTATGAATATTTTGCTATGCACTCTATCCCTCTGTCATTGACCTCTCTGGAATATATGACCAGAGCATAAATAGTTTAGTAGTGATTTTTCTCAAATATTTTCAAATTGTTTTTTTTTCAGAACAGTTCGACTAATTCAGAGCTCCATCAGCAGTGTATTAGTATTTCTCTGCCCCCAAACACGACTACCTTCCTCCTTTCCAAAGTTAAACTCTACATACCAAAGCACGTGGTCTCATTCACTCATATTATCATCTAGTCTTTGGTCAATCAATTATACCAACTCCTCTGTCTTTAATTTTTCCATTCCATTGTCTAGGTATCAGGGCTGCTTAATAGCAACAATCAGGCAAGGAGCATTTTATTAAGCACTTATCATGTGCCAGGCACACAGTTAAAACAAAAACCTTCCCTTGAATATGCAACCTCCCCCACTCCACTCAAACTATTGTCATGTATTTCCTTATCTTCCCTACTGGTTTTTTCTCAGTCTAGTCCATTCCCACTATGCTGCATAACCTACTTTCTCCACTATTCCCAATAACTTCTTAATTTTTGAAAAATATAATCATCTTTTTTCCATCCTTGTAATCCTTGATCTTTCTGCAGCTCTGAATACTGTGGACAGTTTATTCTCTAACATTATCTAATTTCTTACCTTTTTATAAAACTATTCTTAATTTATCCTTCTAATTTTCTAATTGCTCCTCAGCATCCTTTTCTTATATGCTTTCTACCCCCTAACGATAACTGTCCCCCATAGTACTTGCCTTATACCTTCTCTTCCAATGTCTGCTTATTGTGGCTTCAATTTTCACTTTTATGCAGATGATTTTCAAATTTATATCTCTAGCTTTGACCTCTCTTCCAAATTCCAGCCCCATATATCCTGGATATCTCCACCAAGATAGCTTATCAACCTCTCAAAATCAGCATATCCAAAATGGCACTTAGCTTCTTAGCACCAAAATCTAATTCCTATTTCCTTTATTCTTTTGATGACACTGCTATAATCAGTCAGGTAGATTTTAAACCCCAAAGTCATATTTGACCCCCATCCACCCCATATATATAATGAATTCTTAAGTCCTATTGATTTCCCTTTTTATATCCTCTTTATATCTCCACAGCTACGACTGGCTAATTTGGGTCTTCATTATCTCTCACCTAGACTATTGTTGTAGACATTTTGGTCCTCTTCGAGAATGAGGGACAACACCCAACCAACCTAGACTATTGTTATAGCTTGTTAATTTGTTTTCTTGTGTCTAGGCTCTCCTTTCTCCAATCCATTCTATACTCCACTGGTGTAATTTTTCTAATGCACAGGTCATATTTTACCCTTCAAAACTCTTTGGTGGCTTGATGAGTGATCCCAAGAAGTTTAGTGACTTGTCCAAGGTCATACAAACAATAAGTGGTAGAGAGACAATTTGAACTTTGTTTCTCTAACTCCCAAATCCAGTTTTCCTTCCTTTGCAACATTCTTCCTCCTTAGCTTGACATTCTAAGCTACAATCTGCTGCTCCACCTACCTTTCCACCCATGTTTCACACTATTCCCCTTCACACACTCTAGGTTCCAGCCAAACTGGGCTCCTCGTCATTCCCAGATCTCTCCCTGCCCTCTTCTGCCTCCATGCCTTTTCACACACCATCCTCTGTGCCTGGAAGAGGTCCCTTCTACATTTTCACTTCTCAATATCTCTCCCTTATTTCAAAACTCAGCTCAGGTGCTAGTGTGATGCCTTCCCTTGAGTATCTCAGGTAGAAATGACCCATCCACCCCCCAATCCTCATACCTCTCTGCTTGCCCACTGCAATGTACCTATCACACAATAAATTGTATTAAATCTATTTGCTTGTATAGTTTATAATCCCCTACTAGACTGTATATTCTTTGAAAACAGGAGCTCTTTATTTTTGCTGCTCTCCATTTATTTTGTGGTAATGTTCTGTCTGTTTGTGGAGGAAATTTGGAAAGCCTGGGAATTTCTGACCTACTCTGACATCTTCCCAAATGGGGTGGGGGGAGGGAAGAAAAATAGGAAAAAAGAAATTTACATGATAAATTTATTATAGATTTAAAAGGAATAGCAAGTTGTACTTGCTGTACAAAATAACAGATTTTCAGTTTCATGTGCAATCATCTTTTTATCATACTATATTATGGAAATGCTTGTTTTATTCCATAAATTAAAAACAAAATAAATTCAAAAGAAAGAAAACCGGTGCTATATTGCTTTCCATCTCTGTATACCTAGTGCCTAGCTTAATGTTTTATCCCTAGTAGACACTTTTAAAAAGTTTATTGAATTAAATTGAATTGTTATAGACTGGTAAGCAGGAGCTCAAGGTTGCAGTCTTCCTCATTAACAAGCTTTGTGACCTAGGGTCAGTCAATTCCCTTCTCTGGGTCACTGTTTCCTTACCTATAAAATGAGGTTAGATAAGATCTCAAAAGGCCCTTCTTAGCACTCAAATTCTATGTGTCTACAAGTCAATCCTTATCCTCATAGCATGTGATCCTGCAAACTCCCATGGTACTTCAGGCTTGAAGGCTTTTGCATAGGAAATTTCAGTGCAGTGTTCTATGGCCAGGGAGAGGTCTATTTCATTAAAAGCTAATATTTTCCCCCACTGAGCTAAATTCCAAAGCAAAGCAGTTCTTAATAGGACACTTCGAAGCTGGAGGTGCTCTCCCTCTGTTTTACATAGTGACCAACTGCTGTAGTGTCTTTGTCCTTTACAATCTGTAAAGCAGAAAGGTGTTCTAGGAAAGGCAAATCCTTTTAGTGCCATAGTTGGGGTACAGTAAAGCAAAGCTCATATGCTGCTACCAGACTGGGAAACTTCCTTACTGAAGGGAACAAAATAATGTACAAATTTCAAATTGTTTAAAATAAGTAATACTGTACTTCAGAAAAATTTGGAAAGACTTATATGAGCTAATGCTGAGTGAAGTGAGCTGAACCAGCAGAACATTATGCACAGTAATAGCAACGTTGTGCAACAACTAACTTTGGCAGACTTAGCTCTTCTCAGCAATGCAAGGATTTAAGACAACTCCAAAAGTCTCATGATGGAAAATGCTATCCACATCCACATACCATATAGTTGGTATAAAAATGCTTCAATAAAGGGCATTAAATTAAAACATTTATGTGGTGTGAGTTTTTTTGTCCTTTGAATATTGGATAGTATTTAGCTATATTGACAAAAGAAATTGATGAAATTGATGAAAGATACGCAGATCGAAGCATACTATTTTCTCTCTCTCTCTATTTTGTTTTTGTTTTATTTTGTTTCTTCTTTCTTGTAATTCTTCCCATTGGTTCTATTTCTTCTTTACAACATGACTAATGTGAAAATATATTTAATATGAATGTGTGTATAGCCTATATCAGATTGCACACCATCTTGGGGAGGGGGGAGGGTAAGGAGGGTGATAAAATTTAAAACTCAAAACCACATGGAAGTGAATGTTGAAAACTAAAAATTTACTAATTTAAAAAAAAGCAATACTCTTGAAATATGTATATTCTTTGTTTAACCTATTAACTGATTTAACAATCCCTTCAAATCAGCAATTTTCTGTGTTGGAAAGGAATAAGAAGTTTTCAAGACTGGGTTCTGCCACTTAACTTACCACATCATCCTGAAAAAGTCAAGTAACCTCTACAGGCCTCAGTTTCCTTATTTGTAAAATTGGAATAAAAAATGCACTGGTTTTGGAGTCAGAAAACCTGGGTCCAAATCCTGCTTCTGTTACTACCTGTATTACCTGATACAAGCTAGTTTACTTCTCTGAGCTCCAGTTTCTTCATTTGCAGCATGAGAGCATTAAACTAAAGCATCCATTCTTAAAGTGTAGCCTGGGGACACCTCAAGGTCTCTGAGACCCTTTCAGAGGGTCCACAAGGTCAAAATTTTTATAATAATACTAAAAAGTTTTCATTTCTAATATAGGAAATATCAATATATGTAACCCACACAAGAACAAAACCTCTTTGTGGTCCTCGATATTTTTTAAGAGTGTAAAGGTCCCAAGACCAAAATTTTTGAGAACCATTGGATGTATGTAGATACAGAAACCACTTAAGTAATTAATCAGAAAGTTCATATATAAATGCCTTTTAGTAAACAGCTATGGGAAGGAATATCTGAAAAAGAAACAAACAAACAAACAGTTTTCCGAGTTCTTAAAATGGCAATTTTAATGAGCAGTTTTGGTCCAAGTTCTTTGTTCAAAGATACCTGCAGAGACCCAGTGACCTCTCACAATCACCCTCTTGGCTGCTGTCTATTCCCTTCTCTGTCACAGCTCAGGTCTCCTCTTTCTCTCCCTGATTATCCCTCAAAAATCACACCTGCAGTAGCTGTCTGCTTTCTTCTCACACAGCACCATCGAAGACAGACTCCAACCATCTTCTGACAGACTACAGGAAGACTGATTAACTGTTCCATTTCAGGGATATTAAAAAAAAAAAAAACTCCTGCCATCATGGCAATATCACCTTCTAGCTCCAAATTTATCCTAGCCCAGCTCTCTTCCAAAGCTGTGAAGACTGCAACTACCAGGATTCTCAGTTAAGGCTTCATCACTTTTCACCTGCCTACAGGAAACTACAAATCCCCAGTGACAACTTGTATGGCTCAGTGGACTATATAATAAACAGAAGCCACATTTATACACAGTTATAACACATGTTCAGAAAACGCAGTAGTGCATTTTCTCCAAATCATGCAATTTTCTTCTCATGATATAGGGTACATTTTCTGAATCATTTCCAGTGCTCTGCTTTCAGATAATATTAATAATAGTTGGTGTAAAAATGCTTCAATAAAGGGTATTAAATGAAAACATTTACGTGGTTTGAGTTTTTTTGTCTTTTGAATATTGGATAGTATTTAACTATATTGATGAAAGAAATTACTCTTGGAATTACCATACCTTAGGCATTTTGTAAACCGTAAGACACTATCAAAAAGTGACTTTGTAGATGACTAAATATGTTAAGTATGTTTGATAACTACAATGTTAATATAGAAGGTCCTCAAAAGAAAATGTCCAAATTAGATTTCTTAACCTACAAGGCAATATACAGATTTGGTGCTCAAGTAGTATTTTTTGACACATTCGTTTAAGTAACTAGCCAAACAAAATTGTTTAAGCTTCATTCCTTGTAACTTGTGACTCAGAGCTGCCTAAATTCTGGGCTATCATGGACTGGATCTAACCTATTGGACAGATCTTAGAGGGGCCTCTTTCTTTGTGGCAAATCTTTGAATATGATTTGTTTATACTTGATGTACAAATTTCTACAAATTTGGGTGATGGAGTCTTTAGATCCTGTTCAATCATTCAAAATAACAAATGCATGTCAGCTAGAAAACAGCCTTTATTTCATACCACGAGATAAACTGAGGCTCGCAGAGACTAAGTGGTTTGCCAAGGATCACATGGACAGCTAGATGGTGCAGTGGATAGAGTGTCACATCTAGAGTACTGAATCTGGAGTCAGAAAGACTCATCTTCCTGAGTTCAAATTTGGCTTCAGATACTTACTAGCTCTGTGACTCTGGGCAAGTCACTTAACCCTGTTTGCCTCGGTTTCCTTATCTATAAAATAAGCTGGAGAATGAAATGGCAAACCATTCCAGTAGCTTTGCTAAGAAAACCTCAAACAGTGTCATGAAGAATCATATATGACTGAAAAAATGACTCAACAACAACAACAACAACAATGACCAGGGTCAATAGCAAGTAGTATCAAAAGACTTGAACCTAGTTCTTCTAGAATCCAAGTCCAACACCCTATCTGCTTCGAGGACTTGTAGTGTTACCTTGTGGTTTGCATTCCCCCAGGAAAGTGAATACACATACAGGCTGCTGGACAGACAAGTTACCCCCTTCCCATAAGACCTACACTGTCTGAATAACCCACTTTAATAATAGGAAATGGTAAGGGTCCTGATTTCTTTCTTCCCTGTGCCATGGCTATAAACCCTTTGCTGCTGTCTTGGCTGAGGAGGTAGAGATGGAGATAGGAGAAGAAACAAATGGGCACTCCATCCTTTTGATCAAGAGACTGGCTGTTCAGGAACTCCCCTCCTTTTTCTGGAAGGTCCAACCCCTGAACTCTCAAACTTGGTGTTACTGGTGAGGTAACCCGCAAAGCTAGAATTTTCCAGGAATTCTTCTGTGTTAGAAAGCTATATTCTGGATTGTGTTTCCTAGGAAATGAAAATTCCTTAATTTGTTATGCATGAGATTGGGGTTCAGGAACATTGTTCATGTGCTCCTTGGACCATGTGGGCAAGCATGTGTCTCCTTCTACCATGTGTTTCTACAGGAACTCTCAATAGTCTACCATTCCTCTGATAATGTTGTTATCTCTTAGAATGGGAACAAAGGAGACAGGAACTTGACATCTAGGGCCATGTGTAAAAAAAAAAAAAAGCATAAGCAGCCATTAATAACCACTGGATTGGCTGGGGTAGAAAAAGGGAGAAATCTTTTCTGCCATGTTGCCCTCTGGGGGGAAATGGTGCAATGGAAAAGGTGAAAAGAGAGAAAAAGGTTTAGTAGATCTATCAGTTTACTACTATAAGTCAACACAAAGCCTTAACCAGCCAAATTTCCTCAGGGCAGTCCTGGTCTCTGAAGACAAGCTATCTTTTGTTCTTTTAACCAACTGTCAATGGGCATGTCCACACTCTCATGGGGAGGTGCTTTTGTAACACCAGGCAAAAATTCACCATTCTGAAAACTCATCAAATTAAGCAAAGAGTTCCCTGATCAAGTTCCCCTTCTTATACCTTTAATAAAAACGTTAATCCCTCATGCTTTCTTTTTTGTTTTAGAATCACCATTATTTCAGCTGCATAAGGACAGTGCATATAATCAGAAGGCAAATCCTAATATACTGGCAAGAATAGGCTGATATTTTCTGCAGTTTAGTTTCATTGACACCTTGGACAATGGAACTATTTGCTGTAGAACTCATACAGGTTAGTCAGGCTCACCCCTTTGCCCTACCCCCAGCCTACCAGGGGTTAGCATCAGCAATAGACTATGACTGGTAGATACATAAAGTGGAACCACATAGCACCAAAGAGACTATACGGATGTGAACATTCCTTTATCCCTGGCATGAACGCATTTGGCTGTTTTCCAGTCTCCCTTTGTCTAATCCAAGTTCAGTATGAAGACACAAGACCCTTAACTCTCTTAGGCCACTCCAAATGGGTTAATAGTATAGAAAGAATCAATTACCTGGCTTGTGGTTTCAATATAGACTCATTTCCTAGAACCAGACCACGTCTGGGACCTAATGTGGCAGTGAGGTGGAAACACGTGTCTCCTTGTATCCTTGTTGGGTTAAGTAAATATTCCCTTGGTGGTTTGTAGATCATCAATAAACTCTATAAACAGTTTAAAGATGAGTTAATCTGTCTCTCCCTTCATTGAAGTCATTAGATCAACCTGGCAAGAGTAGGTATTTTGGTACAAGTCAGGTGACTTCTGGATTCTATCCAAGTCAGTCTAATTACTGATGTATACAAAGAATCAAAAAGTGGTTACATCTGTAAGGAGTTCTTGCAACACAAAACTTAAGGAGAGCATAATAGTGAGGCTCCAATGCAGTTATTTCTGTGGAATACTGACCCTTAACTTCACAAAATAAATCACTAGTATTTTTTAAGAGAACCTTAAAGTTTCCATAAGTAATGTTAACTAAATGACCATGACTACTTAACCATATTCTTTAAATTTGACCCCAAAATAACAGTCCCAAATAGCCTTGCTGTTCTATTGCTTACACCTTATTATATTATTTTCCTGAATCTAACTCTTCTATGCTTTTCTACTTTCTCTAGATGTTGACACATAAGGATTGTTGAAGCATTTTACATTTTTATTGCTTTTCCTTGCATTCTGCCCTTAATTCTCTGGGAGGGAATATGATTTAATGTTTGACATCAGGGTTGGGAATAAGTTTCATTGCTATACTCTGTAATTAACATAAAATCCACTTCACTTTTTCTGTGTTATTTTACATTTTATTTTCATGTAAAATGAGAGGGAATAAAATATATCTGCTTTTAGAATGAAAGAAACATTTATGTAATCAATTGTAATTGTGCAGAAAAAAAATGAATAGCTGTAGTAACGTTAGTAATACTATCAATGATGATGATCCTTAAACCTCTTCTACTTTGATTTCACTGGTGCTAATTGGCAGAACCATAAATAGACCAATAGACATCTAGTATATGAAAAGTGTAACCTGTGGTCCATAACTAAAGCTTTGGATCTAGAAATGGTTCAGGATCAATCTTGGGGAGCACCTCATGAAAATCACTGTTTGGCTCATGTGTCCACTCAGATATTCTTTGGAGCACATCAAAATGTGGCTCATTTATAGGCATGCACAACCAAAGCAAAAGTACCCTCAGCTCCCATTCAAATACTCAAGCTAACAAAGCATTGACTATAGGGCAGAATTATTTAACTTGACAAAAATGCAAAGGGCTCACACCTGATACAGAAATCAAGGCAATCTCTTTCCCTCTCCAGTGATCCTCCACCTTCTCAGGGACTGATAATTAGACAATATATTAATTGAGGGTTGAGGCACACCCCACTGTATTTAGAATGTGATTGGGACTGCAAAAGAGCTGAACAATCATCTCTCCCAAAGAGTCTCACCTTTCCCAGCTACCTAAAAAGTCCTCTAGAGTTCAAGCAATGGTGTCAAATTCAAATAGAAATGGGGACCTTTAAATCATGCATAAGGATCCCTTTGGGTCATATGTTGACTTAGAAAACCACATATTAACATTATCTATGTTCTGTTGTATTTTGATTTATTTTGTTCAATATTTTCTAATTATATTTTAATCTTGTTGGGGGAGTACTAGGAAGTGTTGCTGGCCGAAAGTGTTTTGGACACCTCTACTCTACACTTACAGTATTACTGTGGGGTTGAGAACCCACCGCAGAAGAAGGCTCTTAGAGTTGCTAGTGAGTCAAGCAACCCACTCCCTTGAACTCTCAAAGTCTATATAACTCACAAGGAAAGGCAAGGATCATTTTGCTGGCCGGCCCCATAACTTGCTCCCCCTCAGCTTTGGCTTCCATTTGGTCTGGAGACTTGGTCCAAGAAGTTCAACTATGTTAAATTTTTAAAAATGTATTAAGTACTAACTACGCACCAGGCACTGTACTAAGCAATGAAGGTACTCTATGAGGTGTGGTCTAGGAGTTTGACAGGCAGCACGGAGCAAATAGAGTGCTGGACTTGGAGTTAGAACAGGCGTGGGTGCAAATCCCTATCTAGTAAATGCTATCATAGCAACTTAGGTGCTGATTAATTATTTGACCATATTCAAGTCATTTGCCCTCCTCAATCCTCTGTTTCCCATCTATAAATTGGGGATACAATTATTATCTACTTCAGAGGGTTGTGGGGCTCAATGCAACATTAATAAAATACTTTGCAAACTTTAAGTACTACATAAATACCAGCTATTTTTATTATTATAACATCTCCACTGGCCCAGGAATTTCTGCCGCTGAAGCTCTATTGCTGCTGTCTCAAGTTTGGGCAATTTAGAGCATGAGTTGGTCTTTCATCTACAGCTATCCCTTGGGTCATACCATTCCTTGGAGCCCTTCCTTCCCCGGAGCTCAGTTCCTTGACATACATGGTTGTCTGGTCTTGAGGAGCTACACAGGCTTGTGTCCCCTCTCCAAAATACCTTGCATTTAACTGCTTCACATAGGTTTACATTTATTCATTTTATGCCTTAATTATTATTTTACATGTAATTGGCTGTCTCATTAGGATGTAAGCTTGTTGTATGTGTTATTTTCATTCTTTGTACCTATATTTCCAGTGCCCAGCACACAGTATCTGGCACATAATAGATGCTTAATAAATACTTGTTAATTGACTGATGGATTCCTTCCAGGGAATTGATTGTACATGTCCAATCAATTCTCTCCATTTAAGCACCCAGCCCTTGTTATCTCAAAGGCCAATTCTAAGGGTAAATCACAGATGTTTAAGCTACCTGTAAATCAATGAATTAACGAGCATTTAAGGGTCTACCAAATAGTGTCTAATAGGGAAGCATGGAAAGAAATTCCTACCTTATCAAGGAGTAATCAACAGTGACAGAAAAAAATTTCATCAGTGGGGTCAGTGAGGATCCAGTACTATGCTTAATGCATAAAAGACATAAACAAACCATACAATCCAACATCAAAAGGTAGGAAAGTATACTTCCTCAGGCCAACCTTAATTTTGATAGCACCATCCCTCCTCTTTATTATCCTTATGTGATCAATAATCACTCTTTTTCCACTTTCTGTATTGTATTTTTACCCTGATTATAGTTATAAACAGGTTATCATATGAATTGTGATGCCGATTTTAGGATAGCCAGAAATTGGAAAGGGCTAAAAGAATGGGGATTTCAGAACTTGGGGCCAGAATGAAGTTCTCTCTAGGAAAAGTGATTGATTGGTGTGAGAGCTGGTGGAAAGGATGATCTTGCTTAAGAGAAAGGTAGTGAGAAAATACTAAGAAAATGCTTGTAGGGACTGAACGAGTAAACTGAATGAAAGAGAATAGCTGTCCTATGAAATAGGAGTAGAGCAATGGCAAGAGATTATAGTATATAATTAAAGGCTGATAAAACTTAGTCAACAATTGAGACCAAGGAGAGATGCCATCCTTGAAAAGTGACTAGTCCAAAAGAGAATTTGAGAGAAAAATTAAAGAGTTTGGAAGAGCAAATGACCAACTCAATTTGGGTGCCTATAGAAGTGAGGATGAAAGACAGACCCAATGAATTCGGATATTCTTAATTATTTTTTCTTATGATTTTCAAAGTTGCCAGAGGTTTGGTATTTTGACTTTCAAGAGTATATATTTTTTGAGACTTTGTGATACTGTGCATATCATACAGTCTCATGGAAGTAACAATGGCTTTTAGTCTTGACTTTAATGACAATGTTCTAGCTGTGTGTCTGAGCAAGTCATATCTCTTCTCTGGGCTTCTGCTTCCTCATGCGTAAAATGAGATGAGATCAGAGTAGATGATCTTTCAGGTCCTTCTTGTACTAAAATTCTGAATTTCTATGTTAACCTTTCCCACCACGATTGATCCACCTTTTAAAAATAGACTAGAAATCTTTATGATGCTGAGCCATAAGGCAGAATATCAACAGGGGGGACATATACAAATGGCCTATCATCTTATGAGGAATGGCCAAACAAGTAATGGTACATAAATTTAGGGAAATATTACTGCACTTTAAGAAGGGGTTAATATGATGACCGCAGAAAGAAATGCAAAAACATATATATTGTTGCAAAGTGAAGTAAGCAGAATCAGAAAACAATATACGCATCGACTGCAACAGTTTAAATGGAAAGATCAGCAAAACAATTGGTACTGAATTCTTTGAAGTTATAACTATGTTCATCCACAAAAAAGAAATATGAAAACACATTGATTGGTCCCAAGGAAGATACATGAGAAGGCATCTCCCAGAAATGAGGTACATCAGATTTTTCAAAACATTGGTTATTTTTGCTGAATTCTTCCCTTCTTTCCATTTTTATTCTTTATTATAAGAAAAAGTTCACTGAAGGGGGAGGGAGTAGAAAGGATAGATAAACTGGGAAATACAAGTGATGTAAAAACAAAAGATAACAATATAAGTTTTTTAATAGTCTATTCCACCATAGAAAATGCCCCAGTTTCTCCAGACATTTTTTTTCCCCATGAATATTCCCCTACCTTCAGCCACAGTTTCTTTAGCTGTAGAATAAATGATACCAGTGGTCTAAAGAACAGTCATTAATTCTCCATTTGCTTCTACTACCAAATTCTAACTAAACAATACACAGTAGGGGTCATCGAGGGTTAATGATCAATTTTTATTAAAGTGCCACACTTCAGTCATTTCTAGTCACCGTAGTCACAGGAGAGTCTGCTATTGTACCCACTCCTACTACTACTCTGAGCCCCAATGCTGCCAACCCTTTTGATACAATGTCCTATGTCCCATCTAGTTAGTATTCCAGTCTCTCTGTCTCTGTCTCTGTCTGTCTCTGTCTCTGTCTCTGTGTCTGTCTGTCTGTCTCTCTCTCTCAGCACTGAGGGGAGCTGAGAAGTTAACCCTCTAAAGCCAACTTCTTAGAGATAGGGAAAAAAATACAAGACGCATGGTTAAAATGAATAATATTAATTTTATTTTCTGTTAATGGCTTCATTTTACCCCTTTGACCACTTTCAATCTGGCTGGTCAGAAGTTTATCTATTCTAAATGAGGTGATTTACCTTCTACATCTATGACTGGCCCTTATGTAATAAATTCATTACTCCAAATATTTCTGAGGGAGAGCCCTTTCAACTATTGGGAAAATTAACCTTTTCTCTAAGAGAGGAGCTTTCCAGACCCTGGTTTTAGATTTTTAAAGAGTGTTGGTATTTGCAACCACTTACAAATTACTCTTGTAAATTGGAGTAATGACTTGAACAAGCCATTTAACAATATATATAAAAACAACAACAATAAAAGTTAGCATTTACATAGTGTTTTAAGGTTTACAAAGCACTTTACAAATATTATCTCATTTTTTATCCTCACAACAACCTTAAAAGGTAGGTGCCAGTTGGTGGAACTCTCAAATTACCTCCTCAAATTATTTTGCACTTTTGATGTTTCAAAGTAACATATCCCCAAAAGAAGGTAAGCTCCTAGAAGGCAGGGAAAGTTTTCATTTTGCCCTTGTATCTCTAGTGCCTTGAGAATAGTAGGTGTTTAATAACTGTTTCATAAATGCATGTTTGAGGTGCTTAATAAACAGTGCCAGTGGTTAGCAGTAAAATGGGTAAAACCAGCTAGCAGAAGAAAAGGAAGCATATAAGAGAAAAGAATTAACCAGATTATCCCTAAACTGAATAATTAGCCTTTGAAAAAAGATGCTTTCTCTAGGGTCCCTGGGGGAAGGAAATAAAGAAGATTAAAAAAAAAAAGTCATGATCTAATCAATTTTTTAAAATATTTGTTTGTAGAGCAGTAACTTCCCTCTCTCTGGGCTCTAGTCTCTCTGTAAAAGGAGGGAATTGGACAAGATTGACTTTCAAGTTCCTGATTCTGTTGTCTATTTGATTCATTGTCTATAGGCAATCCCTGGGCTTTTTGGTCCAAGCTCTATAAAGCCTGTCCTCTCCATCCCACTTTCATTTCCAAAAATAATTTCTTAGGGGCCCTGAAATGTCTGGATTTGTAGACTGTGTTGAGCAAATTAAATGAGATAATGATTAATTCCTCCTATCATTTCACATTGTAAAGACATAGTCTTAGGTTAACTGAAGGGTCTCATAAGAAAAACAAACACCTTAAGAAGAAAATATTATGAGGATTAAATTAGAATACATAGGATAAATTACAACAATTTAAAATGTAGTAGTACAGGGGAGCAATTGGAAACAGTTTCCAAGATTGAGGGACAGGTTAATTAATTACTTGGGAAACACTCATTTGCCTGATTCCAAGATCTAAACTGGCTCTCCTGCTAAAGGAGAGTCATGAGCATAAACACATATAGAGGGTTCTCAACCAGTGCAGGCTAAATGAAAGGAAATAAGACTGTGTGCTTGTGGAGCAAGGGCACAGGCTGAGAGGATCTGGCTTCCAGCCCCAGCCTGGCTACTAATCCAGCAATTCTCAGACTTTTTGTTTTCAGGATCCCTTTACACTCTTAAAAATTATTAAGGACCCCCAAAAGTTTATGGCTATGTGGATTAAAACTGTCAATATTTACCTTATTAGAAATTAAAACTGATAATTTTATGGAAATATGTACTCATTTGAAATAATGATAAACTCATTACATGTTGACATAAATAACATATTTATGCAAAGTAATGATTTTCCAAAACAAAAAAAAAAGTAAACAAGAAACTTGGCATTGTTTTACATATTTTTGTAAATCTCTTTAATGTCTGGCTTAACAGAAGACAGGTGGATTCTCATGTCTCCTTCTGCAATCAGTCTATTGAGTGAGATACGCTGTTTTGGCTTGAAGTATATGAAGAAAATCTAGCCTCACACAAATGTCTAGTTGGAAAAAAGGAGGAGTATTTTAATAGACAACTAATATCTTAGTATTATATGAAAATAGTACTGGGATCCCCAGGGAATCCACTCTACAGACTACACTTTGACAGACAAAGGGAAGAGGAAGAGATATGGAGTTGAAGGGGAGAACGAGAGGGAAGGGAAGACAAATTTACCATGTTCCAGGTGCTGTGCTAATCACTGAAGATATAAATACAAGTAAGCAGTTTACATAATAATGAGGAAAGACAAAGTTTGAATGGGCAAATAGAAAGGTGGGGAGGGGAAAGGTACCCATCTTGGAAGCAATGTGACAAATGAGAAGATGGAAGAGGAGTTTGGAAAGATTCCAGGAATAAGTGAGGTCCTTTCTAAAATGGTGGTCCCCAGGAGGAAGTCATAGTTTCTTAATGGGGAAAGAAGGTCCATAGGGCAGAGTACTCCAGGGTGGTAAGGAGAAAGTGTCTAGAGAACAACTCTAAGCATGAATGAGGTGATCTCACATATCCTTTCCAGTTCTGACATTTTATTAATCCAAGCTGAGTTTGGACTTCCCTTTTGTATTTGGTGTTCTTGGGAATCAATTTATGAAAGACAATGTATTTGCTCCCTCCATTTCTTTGTATGTATATTAATGGAGGTACCTTAGAAAGATGTGGACCTAGCCAGAAAGAGCGTTTGTAGTACCGAGAAATGTGAAAAATGACCAACATGGGGAGGGGTTAGTATTTTTCAATGTCGAAATCTCTTCTGAAGGAAATAAGGAGGTAAAGTCTACTGACTCCATTCTTGGGTATTGAGGCTTCCATCCAACTAAGTCTGCCTGCTGAAACTGGGCAGCTTGCCCTGATTTAAAAAAATCAATCCTGTAATACTCTGAGGAAAGCTTGGCTGCTTGGGAAGCACAGGGAGCTTGAATTGACTTATACTGGTGTCAAGACAAAAGTTAAAAAAAAATGTGAAACCCTTATCAGTCATGTTGAACTTCAAAATCTTCCAACTGACCTCTGGGTGAATAGATGAAAGGAAAAAATGCTCCATGTGCCTGATAGAACCACATTGTCCTGCTCTGTCCTTATCATAACCACTAGCACTACCTCTCCCCATAATTAAAAAAGAAAAGAGCTGTAATTTATAGAAATGGAGAAACTGAAATGAATAATGTGATCAATGGTCTCCTTTAAAACCCAAACACTTGAAACAAGAATAGATGCTTATAACTAATGCAGTAATATGAGTCTATCATGTGCTATTAACAATAGCTGAAATGCCCTGTCCCAATGCTTCATCATGGCAGGGAGGTGATCCTGTATTTTTTTTTTAAAGCTATGACAGCAGAGATAAAGTTTGAACAGGTTGTACTATGCTGGAAATACTTCAAACAGGGTCCTAGCAACAAACCAAGTCTACTTTCATGTTGTCTCTCCCATTAGAATGTGAGCTCCTTGAGGACAGAGACTGTTTTTGCCTTTCTTTGGAACCCAGCACTTAGCACAGTGCCTAATGAATAGTACTTAATCAATGCTTACCTAATTTGTTAGGACTGGAAGAATGCTGTACTGGCCACTTGGAGATAAATTCTATGGCAACTCATGAAACAAACAAACAAACAACTCCCCCCAATGGCCCTCAATCTAGTGCCCCACCTTTTATTTCTGTAGTGATAGTGGTAGAGTGGTGGGAAAGGGAGAGATGGTACTCAGAATCACAAAGTTTTTACATTACTTATAACCTTTAACTTGACTTCTTACTTTAAATATGAAATTGTTACCCAATAACCAATGAGTGGACATACTACTGAGGAGCTGAATCATATCAGTCTTGACATTTTTGTTATAAACAATACCAGAAAAAGTATTTAAATGAAAGGATAACTCATAGACACTTATTGGAGAGGCAAAGAAAATAATTGGTGAAGTTGTTTTTATCGTGCACTTAAAAGCAACAAGAAACCTAATTTCATGGGACATTTGGCCATCTTTTATTGCAGCATTTATTCATAATAAGATTTGTAAAATGACCACCATGAAAATAAAAGCAGCTTATGCACCAGCACAGTTTGCAGAAGATGGAGAGGTAGAGAAATTCTATTAAGAATTCAATAAGACCTTCAAAATTGAATCAAGATGCACTTTGATATTCAGAGTCTGCAAAGCAAAAGTGAGCTAGGTGAGGATGATGAGAAACATATAAAAAAAACTTGGGTTGGGAATAAGGAATAAAAGAGGAGAAAGACTAGTGGAGTGCCTCTAGTCTCATGTCTCTATATTATGAGTATTTTCTTTGTGAAAATATTCCATGGGCACTGGATATGGTAATAATCAAAATACCAAATAACATCACCAAAAAATAAAATAGACAAAAAGGTTCATTGTCAATATGGGAGTCATTCCTGAATCAAGTATTTGTGTAAGGTCAGACCAGCAACTTGATAGAACAAAGATAAGATTGTATAAAATTAGAAGAAAGAATAATAATGAGAAAAATATCGAATTCAACTAAAATCTATTGATTCATTAACATTCACTTGAAATAACTCAATTCTTATCTATTTAAACAAACTTGATAATAATGAATAACAGATGGTAGAAATTATATCAACACCAATTATGATAATTTAGTTCTGAAGTTTAATCAATTCTATTGCAAAGAAACTAAAAGAACTTTAAAAGTTATGAGCAGAGAAAAGCATTGAGGATGAGGGAGGGTAAAATGATTTTAAAGAAGACTTCACGAGTGACCCAAAGTCATCCTGAGGACACTTAGGAGAATGGAAAGAGAAAAACAAATGGAAGAGAAGTGGAAAAGATCTGTAAAGATATTCATTACAGACTAAAAGCTAAAAACTAAAGACAGTAGAATTGCCACTTTTACACAGTGATATTACAGTCCCAGATATGTTTAAAGAAAAGGTAGAAATGGCATTAAAAGAGGATAAAGAATTTATAATAGAAAAAGAAGATGAACTAGGTCTTTTTGAGCACAAGGCTGAGAGATGACAAATAGACAATTCAAGAACTCCACTAGTATCCTTGCAATGACATCATGAGGAAGACCTTTAGTGTGTTCAATAGAACTCACTGTCAAGAACTTATGAGAGAACATTGACAAGCGTCATGCAGGATGGACAGGCATGGATGGGATCAGAGTCATTGCAGGGCACATTAAAATCAATGAGACCATAAATACACCTGAATATTCAAAGTTTTTGAAGAGCTTCCTATATATTATCTCCTTTGAGATAAACAATAGTCTTAAGAGATTGGTACTATTGGTATATTACCATTTTACAGATAAGGAAACAGGTTCAAATAGATTTAAAAACTCAGTCATGATCACCATTACAGTAAGCATCAGAGGAAAAATTTGAACTTAAGTCATCCTTACTGTAAATTCTGCACTCCATCCATTCTGCAACATTATCTCTGCCTCTATTATTACTAGAAAGTTCATAGTGCAGTTTCCAAATGCTCCAATATTTGAATGGACCTACAACTCATCATTGTGAGTATTCCCTCCATATATGAAAATGCAACCCATCCATGCCTAAATATTCTGGATGACTCTCGTCCTTGACCTCCTGTAAATTGACCACATTGGTTCAGCCTAGTACATTTTGATTTCCTTTCGTTCTCTTGCTATCACAATGATACCAGTGGAGTGCTTGGGTTGTTCATGGGTTATCCCTTGCTCTTGTTACATGCCTGACTCATCTTGTTTCTTCAATTATATATTCCAACCAAATCCAATATAACAATTATTGAAATCCTACTATACAACAGGGCCTGTGCTAAGCACAAGGTACACAAAAACACACAAAATAGTCCTTTTCCTCAATAAGCTTTTTTCTATTAGGGAAACAGCATGTACTCAGATTAGTAAAAATAAATAAAATATGTACAAAGCACATATAAAATAATTTCTGATGGGAGGAAGGCTCTAACAATTGGGAGGAATTCCTATAGGAAGTTGCACCTAGCCTGAACTTTGATGGAAGCTAGAGATTCCTTGAGCTGGAAGAGAAAAGATAGTGCTCTAGGAATGAAGGACAGCCTATGCAAAAGCACAAAGATGGGAGATGGGATGTCATACGTAGGGAACAGCAAACAGGCCAATTTGGCTAATCCAAGGGTATATGAAGGGGAGTAATGTGTTAAAACCTGGAAAAAAAAAGGTTGGAGTCAGACTGTGAAGGGTTTTAAAGTTGAAACAGAAGAATTTGCATTTTCTCTTGTAGGCAAAAGGAGCCATTGGATGACTTCTTGATCAGGGACCTGACATGGACTTTAATAATATTTTGTATGGAGCTATTTGATGGATGAGTTGGAGAAGAACAAGACTGCAGGCAGGGAGATGAATTAGGAGGCTATCAAGATAGTGCATGTAAGTGGATGATGAAACTCTAAAGTAGGATAGTTACCTGGTAAATGGAGATAGTGGGATGGATGTCAGATATAATGTGCAGGTAGAATAAATAAGACTTGTCAAAAATTGGATGTGAGGTGGGTGGAGAGGATGAATGGTTTATGAACTTGAGTGTTTAAGGATGGTATTGATAGAAATAGTGGAATTAGAAAAAGGAAAGGGTTTGGGGAGGAAGATAGGCATTCTGTTTTAGACATATCAAGTTTGAGATGTATATAGGAATCCAGTCAGAGATTTCCAAGAGGCATTTTTTAATGATCTTTTTCTTGTGTGATTACTTATTTGTATTGTATTACAGTTGGCTCACACTTATCACGAACCTCTAAATTGTGCTTTAATCCTCAATTTTCATTTTTTGGAGACTGAAGAGTTCCATGACTCACAGGCATACAACGTCACCAGCAGAATAGTGGGGCTAAACAGATGTGCCTGTTTCAGGGAAAATCTTGGGGTCAATAAAATAACTCTGAAATTCCTCAAAGGCAATCCAGTCTGCCCTTCTCTCCTGTTTAATTCTGGGACCAGTTCACTGTTCATATTTTGTGTATACATAAGATAAAAATAATTATATAAGAGCACCCACAAATTGAAGGAAATGCTCTTGAGTATGTCCATTCAACAAGAGGCATTTTCGAGACTTATCTATACTTGTTTTTTTCTATCGGAGCGTGGCGGGGCAGCTAAGTGGTGCAGTGGATAGAATACTGGCCCTGGAGTCAGGAGGCCCTGAGTTCAAATATAGCTTCAGACATTTATTAGCTGTATGACCTTGGGCAAATCACTTAACCCTGTTTGCCTCAGTTTCTTTATCTGTAAAATGAGCTAGATATAGAAATGGAAAAGCACTACATATCTTTGCCAAGAAAATCCCAAATGGGATTATGAAGGGATGGATATGAGTGAAACAATTGAAGAGCAACAACAGAAGCCTGGTAGGCTTTTCCAGGGCTTGATATGATAATTCCAATGTCATACATAAATAGGACCATCTGAAGGACTTTATCCTCTATAGGGAAACCATTTTCACCTTGGATTCTGTGTGTCCTTCCTTCATGTTAGTGATGATCACCTTCAGTGAGCAATTGTCTCATTGTTTTATGTCTCACAGGTTCTAAATAATGAGAAAAAGATTTATATTTCAATATTAAAGGGGTCTTTGATTTTGTCACCATAGGTACTCCCTCCAGTAACATAAATCATAAAGGAAGTATTGTGCTGGAGAAGTAGGGAACTGGACTTGAAGTCAGGAAGATCTGGATTTGAATTTCACCTGAGATACTTATTAGCTGTGTGACCCTGAGTAAGTCACTAAATCCCTTTGTACCCCATTTCCTGTATCTCTAAAATGAGGAGGTTGGACTCAATGGACTCTAAAATACTTTATCACACTATGATCCCTCTACAGAAGCAGCTAGATGGTACAATGGATAGAGTGCCAGGCCTGAAGTCAGGAGGTCACGAGTTCAAATATGGCCTCATACATTTACTAGCTATGTGACTTTGGGCAAGTTGTTTAACCCTATTTGCTTTAGTTTCCTTACCTATAAAATGAGATGGAGAAGGAAATGACAAACTACTATAGTATCTTTGCCAAGAAAACCCCAATTGAGGTCAGAAAGAGTCAGACATGATTCAAAATGATTAAACAACAACAATGACCCCCTATAACTTAGTGCATGGTCTCTAAGAGTTGCTATGGCTGAAAATTTTTGAACTTATTCTTCAGTGATTAACATGCTCCCTACCTGAATTCATCCCTCAATAGTTAATACTCTTCCTACCCCATTATAGCCTTCTCATTCCTTTGCTCCTGAACCCCCAACTGCCATTTTTCAAACTCAGTTTTCTGTCTCCCAATGACCACTTCCTTATTCCTGTCCCTCTACACTATACCCACAAACTTCCCACTCCAAAGTTACCTTACCCCTTCCATTGTGCTCTCTGCCTTACCTGATCTGTATATAACAAATATGCTTTTATCTTAAACTTTTTCCTTTCCCTCTCTTCCCAACTTCTTTCACTCATTGAGACTTGACTCCCTCCTGTAACTTCTCTGGCTACCATTTCCAGCACTGGCTACACTTTCACTCATATCCCTGACTCACCAGCAGTTGCAGGGTCTCTCTCTATCCCCACTCGGTTACCTGTCCTCCTTTGAGGTTCATTCAATTCATATTTATCACTGAATCAAGAATCTAGCAGCTATGTCCCCTCATAGTATTCTAGAGCTATGACCTCCAAGACACTCTTCTTTCCTCCATGAGTTCAGTGCCCAACACAGTCTTTCTCTTTTCCCCAACTCCTTTCCCTAACTAGGGGATTTCAATATACATATTGATACTTCCTCAAACAATCTAACTTCCCAGTTTTTTCAACTTGCTACTCTCCCATGACCTACTCCTCCAATCCACCTCAACTACACAGAGAGACGGTCCCATACCATATTAGTGAACTCTAACATTCCTTTAATTGATCACAATGTGTTCTCATTTCCTCTCTCCTGCTGCTTTGAATCGCCTAAACTTATTTTCTTTCCTCACTGTGACTTCTACTTCCCCCACTATTCACTCTTTTCCCAGGCCATCACTCTCCTCTCTAGAGCACACGCTCCTCCATTCCACATCTTGACCCTTTAGTAATCTAGTTCATTTCTACACTACCTTCTTTCCTCAAGTCTCTTGTTCACTTATCCTATTAAAGAGCTTGGCCCACCAAGGCTCAGCCTTCAGTTACTCATAAAATCTGCTGCCTTCGCTTATGGTCAAATGCTCCTGAACAAAGTTAGAGAAGATCAAGAAGTCACGTTCACTGGGTTCACTACGAATTTATGCTTTATGGTATCAAATTTATGTTTTATGATATCAACCAAGGCAAAGCAGACCTTTTATAATCTGCCTAATTGATTTACTATCCCACTCACCATAGCAGCTTTTCCTTATCAAGCTCCCCATGGCTCTCTCTCTCTCCACCCTCATAGTTGAAAATCTTGCCTCATATTTCACTAAAAAACAATGAGGCCATTTTCGTCCATTATTGTATATGCTCCCTCTTATCCTCTCCTCCTCATCTCACATTACTCAGATGCTTACTGCTACTATCTCCTTCATCCCTGTTTCGCATGAAAAAGTGGCTGTTCTCCTTGCCAAGGCAAACCCCGCTAGAAGCACAATTGATCCCATCCTTTCATTTCTCCTCCAGTGGATTTCTCCCTTTGTCATCCTCATTTTCTCACTTATCTTCCACTTTTCTGTGTGTCCCTACTTGTATCTTTATAGGTTGCTTCTCTTCTGCCTGTCAACATATTCAGGTGTCCTTCATCTCCCAAGCACATGGCACAGTGTAATGCATGTAGGAACTAGTCAATGGATAATTGTTGAATCAATGAGAAGGTATGGATAAACTAAGGCTTATGCTATTAAAAAGAGTGACTACATTGATGAGATCTTGGATACATCAAAGTATCAGAGGATCAAATATGAATGATGATATCAAATGATGAATGATGTCTAGGGTCACCATGCCTCAAATAGTTCATCATCCATCATTGATTTTTCAAGTTTGACTTTCTTCTTTCCTGTACACTGAGAGTTTCTTTTCCTGACTATATTCTAAATTATAAGACCTTCCAAATGAGCACTGTTTATTTAAGGCATATTTTTTCCCAGATCATTTTTGAAGATATAAAAAATTAGGCTAAAAAGCATAGTAATCCCTTGGGCATTTTTCATGTGCCTTCTTAGAATGAGATGCTTTTGCCATTTATCATCTTCCTTTATTTTGAACCCATCAGTCAATTTTCAAGGCAATCTGAGTTCATTTTTTGCAAGTGAGACTTCAGAAAATATTCTGTCAAGGGCTTTAGGACAACTGAGATAAATGACATCTACTACATTCCTCTCATACTAATCACCACCTTTATGGCTTGATTCAAAGAAGATGCATTTCTCTGTGACACGTTGTTCTTCATAAACTTTCAATGCTGTTGCTACTCTTGCTTTCTCTCTTTTCTAGGAATGTATATCATAACTTCATTCTCCTGACATTTGTTTCTTTGACATGCTGTTACTCCTGAAACTCTGTTTTCATGTGTTACTAGTTTATTGAGAATTGGAAATAGAAGAGACTGAAATCAATGCATTTTCAGCTCTTCTCAGTTAGCCAAAGAGTTGGCAAACAATGGCCTTCTGTCCAAGGCCCTCCTATTTTTATACTGCCCATCCCCCCCATGGCTTATATATTTGTAAATTAAGTTTTGTTTTATTTTATAATGTTTATAATGTTTTATTGTAAAATGTGAAACTTCATTTACAAAACCAACTTAAGGGCTATACCCAGACAGTCCTTAGTATAGCCTATAACCAGATTCAGCTGGCAAATAGAAGAGCTCTTCAGGTAGCTATCAAAACCTTTCTGACTTGACCTTCCCTTTTCATGAAGGGTTGCAAATAGAATGCTGGAGTTGGAGTCAGCAAAACCTTAGTACAAATCCTGATTCAGACACTTATTAGCCATGTAATCCCAATCAAGTCACTGAACCACTGTCTGCCTCAATTTCCTCATCTGTAAAATGTAGATAATAATAGCACTTACCTTACATGTAAGGAACAGATGAGATAAGATGTGTAAAATGCTTTATAAACATTAAAGTGCTACATAAATACTAGCTATCTTCCATCATTATTCCTACCTTGGTCAGAGAAAGTCAATTTCTTCTACTTCTTGTCAGGCTCAGAGTCTTCAAAAAAAAAAGAGAAAAAAAGGAAGAAAATGAACTCTAAAAACTGATCCAGTAAGCTTGATTTTTGATTCCTGGGGAAAAAAAACATTCTAGAACATTTTTAAGAAAAGGTTAGTGAACAACTGAAATAGTAAGCTGTGATCAAAAATAGCAAGCAGAGGTTCCCAAGAAAGGCTATGCCAGATATATCTCATTTCCTTTTTCATCAGTGTTAATAAAGTGGTAGATTAAGGGAATGCTATTGAAAGTTTACCTAAATTTTAGTAGAAAATTTAAATGAATAAATTGATTAAGTTTAAAACTATTTAGTAGAGACATGTTATGTGCAAGCACTGGAGATACAAATAGAAAAGCAAGATGGTACCTGCTCTCAAGGAGTTCTCGTTCTCCTGTTCTTATGTGAAAAGGGTGGAGAGATTTAGCCAGACACAACAATTAGGTGAATTCGGAACTGATTGAATGAGTAGAACCAAACAGGAATCATTATAGGTTTGACATCGTATATCTAGACTTTCAGAGCTGGAAGAGACACCAGTGGCAATATAGTCTCTACTCAAAAAAGAATTCCTCTCTACTGTGTATGGGCAGCTAGGAGGCACAGTCGATAGAGTGCCCAGCCTGGAGTCAGGAAGATTGATCTTCATGAGTTCAAATCTGGCTGTGAGACCCTGAGCAAGTCACCTAATCCTGTCTGCCTCAGTTTCTTCATCTCTAAAATGACTTGGAGAAGGATATGGCTAACTACTCCAGTTTCTTTGCCAAGAAGACCCCATATGGAGTCATGAAGAGTTGGACATGATTGAAACAACTAAATAAATGACAGAGTATGAAGCAAGAAATCACAGAGTTTCTTGCTTGAAGATCTCAAATGAAGAGGAATATACTGGTTCTCAAGACAGTCCATCTCACTGTTGGATAGCTCTAATTCTTAGAAAGTTTTTCCTGATATTGAACCTAAATTTGCTTTTTTGGCAACTGTGCCAATAGTAATGTCCCTAGTTCTACCTTCTAGGTCCAAGTGGAACAAATCTAAACCTTTTCCCACCTAATGACCCTTTAAACACTTGGAAATGGCTATCATGTCTATTGCCAAATTTTCTTTTCTCCATACTAATAACCAGAATTACAGAATTTGAGAATCAGAAGGCATCTCAGTGGCCATGCAGTACAACTCACACATGAAGGGAATCATGACTTACCCAAGTTTGTCTTCAAGTCATTAATTGGAAATCTCCAAGGAGGGGAGACTTGTACTTCTATTGGCAACCCATTCCATTTGGGGGCAGCTCTAATTTTCAGAAGGTTTTTCCTAAAATTGACCCTAATTTTGCCTCTTTGCAACTTCTATGGAATGTTCCTGGTTCTGCCCTCTGGAACCAATTAAGTTAAATCTAATCAAGTAAATGTCCACATCATCTCTTCAAATACTGAAAATAGCTGTCATGTCTCTCCTTGTACCTTCTCTTCTCCAGGCTAACCAAACTCACTTCTTACCTCAAATTAAGCAATACTAGTCCTCCAACTGATCCTCATATATCATAAACTTGTAGCTATTCATCATCTTCATTGCCTTTGTTATACATTCTACAATGCTCTTGCCATGATAGCATACTACCCCTAGACAGATTAAAGTAAGTCTCTTCTTTCCTTGCTTCCCAATAAGGGTTCAGATTACCCTTCTTTAACCAAGCTCCTTATAGCTGTAGAAGGAGAAAACATGTTCATCCAGTTATCATCAGAATCACATAAATTGATCCTTGGTGCTACCACTATCACCTGTGCTTGCACACAAAAATAGAGCGAACCTATTTCTTTACCCACCTTCTTCCAATGGTTCAGTGGCATGGAGAATTTGGTGTTTGGTGCAATATATACCCTCTAAGGAAAGTGTTCTATGTTTCCACAGAGCAAAGATTGTGGGACATGGGCTATACTTCATCTACCCCCCAATATTTCCCCATCTACCCTCTACAATGAAGGAAGGATTTCCAGAACCTTTGGCAGTTTCAGACTAGGTTACTCATGAAATTTGACCCTCAGCATTAAGGGCAAATAGGACTCTCATCCTTTTTCTTTTATGATTTCTCTCTTTAGCATCAAATAAAGCAGTTATTGCCTAGTATCAAGTCCCATGGATATATTTACACAAATAATCATGTTTCTATCTGAATAAATGAGTGGGATTAGAGTTTTTCTGTTAGCTTGCTTAAAAAGCATGAATACCACAAAAATAAAATTTATCACAATCACATATATGAATATAATACTTAAAGGTTTACAAGGCACTATTCTTAAGAACAACTTTGTGAAGTAGCATGTTAAAATGTTATATTCCCAATTTATGGAAAGGAAACTGAGGTTCATGGAGTCTAAATAAATTACCCAAAGTCACATAGTGTCAGAGCTAAGATTTGAACCCAAATCTGCTGCCTCTAAGATTAGTGACCTTTCCACTGCAATATGATGTCTCCTACCACTATTGTCAAACATTTGTGTGTGCTTATGTTCACATAAAAAAGGAAACACAGAATAGTGACTAGAATCAGGAAATTGGAGTCAGGAAGGCCTGGGATCAATTGTTTCCTTGAACATCTACTACTTGTAAGACCCTGGGCAGGTAATTTAACCTTTCAACATCCTTTCTGTATTAGTGGAGAGAGCTCTCATACCCAGAGTTCCCCAAAATCACAAATTCTTTGGCAAAGATCACAAATTCCTTGTTATTTAGGTATGTTCACATTTCTTTACTAAATACTATAGAAAGAATGTAAATATATCATATCAGATGCTGCTTTTATCAGCTTTCATGTTGGCAAAATTGACAAGATCTACATGTACAAATACATAGGACATACATACAAATAATAGCTATATATACTGAGAAATGATCATGAAATTAGTCAAGCTCCTGAATAAATTAATTGTTGTTTTGTTGTTTGGTCCTTTTTCAGTCACATCCAACTCTTTGTGACCCTATTTGTGGTTTTCCTGACAAAGATACTGGAGTGGTTTGCCATTTCTTTCTCCAGCTCATTTTACAGATGAGGAAACTGAGGCAAACGGGATTAAGTGACTTGCCCAGGGTCTTACAGCTAGTGTCTGAGGCCATATTTGAACTCTTGAAGATGAGTCTTCTTGACTCCAGGCCTGGCATCCTATCCACTGTATCACCTAGCTATCCCCAAATAAATAAATAACTACATATGTAATACGCAAACCACAACAGTGTTGTAATACATGGATTTTGGTGCCAAGGGATTCATTATTGGACTGGGTAGAGACATGTCACCTTATTTCTTTCTAGTGATAAAAGTCATTGAGAGAGAGGAAAGATTTGTAAAGCCCTTTAGAGGTAAGGGAACCAATAGCTTGGCATTCTATGCATGGTGAGGAAGAGAGAATAAAGGCACAAACTCAACAAGAAAATATAGAACCAGGAAGTTTGGAGAACACTATCATCAACCAGAGCAGAGAAAGTGAGTGAAGGAATAGGGGAAAACATAAAATCATAGTCATAGGACTTTGAGTAGGAAGAGATCTTCTTATCTAACTTACATATTTTACAGATGAGGAAATACAGAGACAAAGATCATAGTATTATAGATTTAGAGTTAAAGGGATCTTTAGAGACCATCTAGTCCAACCCTCTCATTTTACAGATGAAGACACTGAGGCCCAGAAAAAGTTAAATGACTTGCCTAGGGTCACATAGACAGTAAGTGACTGTGGTGGGACTTGAATACAAGGTCCTTTGAGTCCAGACTTTTCATTTTACAGATCAGGAACCTGAAGCCTAGAGGGGAGAAATAGTAATGAGTATCAAATAACAGATCTGGAATTTGAACCCATGTATATAGGTCTAACATTTTTTCTACCACTTGGGAACTGCCCAAGATCACACAGATGAATAGCTAAGCCAGGATTCAAATGTAGGTGTTCTGACTCCAACTCCAATATTAATGCTCATTCCTGAGCTAGGATAGAAGCGGGAGGGGAGAAAGGAGGGTAGAGGTAGAATGGAGGATAAGAAACTTAGTTCTAATGTCAAACAAGAGCTGTGAACAACCATTATAGGATTTAGAAAAAAGCACTCTTTCCTTTCATATCCTACAGTATATTTACCAAGAGGGTGACAGGTACATAAAGCCCCCAAACCAATGGTTCTTCTGCAATATGACAGAAGACAAGAACAAAGTGTACATTTGAGAATAATCTAAATCATAAACAAACAATTTTATTCAAGAAATAATTGTCATAGGTGATAAGTAAATGTCTTTTGTTAATGATGCACTGAAAGTGTTCCATTTTTTACATGAAAGCAAATAACTATGAAGCCCAGGCAACATAAACACTGATTAAAAGAGATTAAATGTCTTCAAATGAAATGTCATCCCATCCAGACTTGGAGTTAGCAATGTTCTTGGAATGTTAACAACCTCCAGCTTTAGCTGGTTTTCCATTATCCCTGAGTCTTGAGGGAGGGGGGGGCCACAACATTAGGGCTCCTTCATGAAAGTTGCCATTTTGTCACATCATCTCTCTGCTAATAGATGAAATTTCATTGAAACTGATTCTGTGACATTTTCTTATAATTCAGAAGGGATCAGATTTTTACAAAGAAGTTTTTTGCTTTTTTATTTTTTACCAGAATGCAGTTGACTTGATCTTACCATTTCAATAATGTTCCAGACCTGATTCAGTCAATCTTTAATCCTCTGTGGAATAAAAGTCTTCTAAAGCACTATATAAATGGGAGCTATTATTCCCTAACAATGACATTTTCCAGCCAACAGCAGCAGGTACAGAAAACGTGGGAAGTAAGAATTCATCATTTTACGAAGTGCCATTGAAATGGACTCACTTGGGTACAGGTCAGGATAAATTGCTACTGCTTTTGGCAAAATCACCCAATTATTTCCCATTAAGGGTTAATCTTGAGACTAGGCCACAAAAGTAGAATCTTGTCTGCCTTTTCTCTCATTTTCTTTAATAAAAATCACTAGCACTTTCTCTTCTCAATTATTTTTGCTTCTCACAGTCAAATAAGATATTCCAGTATCCTGTGGTTATTTCACAAATTACTCTCTCTCATCTAGTTGCTCTTGGCTCTGCTTTCCTGCTAATCTGTTTTCTTTCACATAGGCAAGGCATTTGATCTCTCATCTATATATCCACCTACTCTTTTAAGTATGTATGCCTGTATATATACCTTACACACTTATTTGTATTAGTGTTACATCTCTGTCTATGCTTATCACAGTGCACCTGTTTGTATGCATAGTGGTATGTAAACTTGCACATGAATATATTTGGATGTAGGAGTAGGTTTGAGATTTTGGGGAAGAGTTGTTTTTTTTTTTTTTGCATGTAATCATTCAGACCCTTCAAATGGAAAATTAACAGAGAATGAATAGGAAAACAGCAAGAGACTGGTTTGCCTTTTGGAAATCTCCCTGGAATAGAGGCCCATCTTTTATAACACAAATGTTGTCCCAGTGATATTGCTTGGCTGCAAATTGTAAATAATCCACTTTTCAAGCCTGGATCATGTATTACACATGTAATATTATAGTCTCCAAAGGACTGAAGCTGAGGATCAATGAAATACCTATTGAGTTGTATGGTACGCATGAGTGCAACACATTGCAAGTGAGCACTTATGAAGGAGAGGTGGAGTAAAGAAATCAGCAGAGAAATTAAAGATCAGGAAAAAGAATAGGGGCCAGTCCCATAGTGAGAGTGAGGGAAAGGCTATTCTACATATTCCATTTATATCCACCAATGATGAGAGTAAAAAAAGAATGCTCCTAGGACATTTGGAAAGACATAGGATAGGATTACTCAAGACTAGTAGGCATGGATGGGTAGTGATTCGTATCACTGAGATAGTTGGTGGCTCAATAGATAAAGCACTGGGCCCAGAGTCACAAAGTCCTGATTTTAAATCTGGCCCTTAACACTTACTAGCTATTAACCCTGGGCAAGTTGCTTAATCTCTGTTTGCCTCATTTTCCTTAACTGTAAGACCAGGGATAATAACAGCACCTACTTTTCAGGGTTGTTGTGAGAATCAAATGAGATCTTGTAAAAAGTGCTTAACGTACTTCCTGATATGTAATGAGTACTCTATAAATGCTTGTTCCCTTCTCCTTCCCCCTTCATTGGTGGGAGTGGTAGTGGTGGGGGAGGGGAGGAATATACTTCAATGAGACGATAGATTAATTGTCATATTCAATCTAGGTGCTTATGGGGGACAGTCCTGATGGTGCTAACAGTCTAATGGAATGACCATGTCCAAAAATATCTACAATATAAGGCAGTGTGATAAGTGCCATAAAAGATGTACAAGTAAAGTACTAGGGGAGCTTGAGGACAGAGAGATCACTTTAGGCTGGGGGCTATCAGAAAAAGTTCATGATGGAGGTGATATTAGAGCAAGCCTTGAAGAATAGGTAGGATTGTGTAGGAAGGTGATGTCATAAGCAAAGGTATGGAGACAGGAAAGCCTATAGTAATTAGGAAATAATAGTCTTACCTGACTGGAGCCTAGGGAACAGTTTAGCCAAGTAACGGGAGATGATGTTGGAAAAGACATTAGTGATGAATTTTAGAAGGCCTTTAACAATAGTCTAAGGTGTTGTCATGTGGTTGGTTGTTGTTTTTGTTAGTAATGGTGGTGGATAGTTGTTATTGTCATTGTATTTAGTAATCAATTGATCAATCAAAATTTATTAAAAACTTACTATGTGCCAGGCATTGTGCTAAACTCTGGAGATACAAAAAGAGACCAAAGACAGTGTCTGCCCTCAAATGTGTAAATGCAAGTGAATTAAATGATTAGAGATAGGTAAGATTAATCTGACTGCAATGACTAGGACATATTAAAATGAAGAGAAATTAGACATAAGTAAAGCATATTCAACCATGCAGGCAAGTGATAATGTGAGTTTCAACTATTGTGCTGGGGTAGAATAGAAAAGATGTTAGAGATGATCTTGAAGTAAAACCCCTAGGATTTGATGAGTGATTGGGATGATGGGTCAGGAAGAGGGAGGAATTCAAGTTTATTTCAAGATTTTGAGTGAGGAAGGATGCTGGCACTATGAACAAAAATAGCTAGAAGCCAGGAGGAAAAAGAAGTTTGGGGACAGAAAGGAAGAAATGGTAAGTTACAGTCTGGGGCATATTACATTTTAGGAGCCAAAATGGCATCATAGAATCATAGAATCTCAGAATTGGAAGGGATATCTGATGCTATTTAGTTCAATCCCAACCTCAATCATAAATTTCCTTTACAATATATCTAATAGGCTATCAATCCCTAGCTCACAACCAAGCCCATACCATTTTGTACAGCTATAAATATTATGAAGTTCTTTCCAATATTGCTAAGAATACTAAATCTCCAAAGGAGGGCTACTTTGTTACTTCTTTGTGGTATAGAGATGATCCTGTTTATTAAAGTCTGTGTCAGGGAAACTTTTGTTCTGACAGGCTGAAACAGCTTTGAGCATGGTCCTGGTAAAATGACTGACTGTGTCTAGAGGACAAACCAAGGGAAGCACAATAAGTATCACCACCAATGGGATGGTCATGAGGTGATGAAATCTTGGGCCATAACAATGCATGAATCAAAGAAGAATAGAAATGGCCCTCACTCCTGTGGAGTTCTCTTCTTTATTTGCAGGGATGGTGACAGAAAAGGGGGCAGAGGATGCTAGAAATCACATCGTTTTTAAGACTATGTATAACTTTTAGAAGGGCAGTGTGGTGTAATGGAGAGAGAACTGGTCTTGAAGTCAAGAAAATGTGGTCTATCCCCAAATTAAGACACATTTCCCCTCCATGTATACAAGGTCCCTCATGAGAGCGGGACCAAACTTAATGTAAAAAGGTTGTGAGGCACATGTGTGGCAAAGTGGGTACCTCCCAAACCCTGACTCTGGAGGCCCTTTTCAGCCCTTGTGGATTCCTTATGAAATTGTCCCTTGAGTAAAACTTTCTTCTGGGTTCCTGGGATCAGGGATTTCTAGAGTATACAGCTGTCATTCTCTACAATATGAAGAGTCACACTCCCTGAGGCTGCTTCTTCCCTAGGCGACACTTCTGTATTTGTCTATGTTTGTGTTTATCTAGATTTTTCCTTTGTGACACTGTCGCTGGCAGGACGTGTTGTCTCCTGAGTGATATGTTGTCTCCTGTTTGGATCTCTCCAATAGCATGGTTAACTTTTGGTGGGGGTTGGGGGAGCGAGGGGTAGGGGTGAGGGAGCACATGGCAGGAAATGTAATTCTCTATCAAGGCTCATCACTCTCTCTTCATCCCCACTTATCTCCGATATAGTCTCACGGGTCCGTCTCCTCCAGGGAACCCTCTGCCTTAAGTTACCCACCTGCCTGATTAGCTAACTGCTGAATTATGCTTACTGCTAGACTAAAAATACTCTCTTCTTTCTCTCTATAGATAGATGGATGGATGGATGGATATATACGTACACATATATGTATTAAGTATATATTATATATATATATATATGTATGTAGATGTACAAATAGAAGAAATCTGAGTCCCAGATATATGAATACATATACATATATATGCACATATACATATTTATTATATATAATATTTATATATAATATAAGAATAATTTATTAGAAAGACTAATTATTTATAATTTTGAGGGCTTTAAAAATTTTATGGAGCATATTTTCATAGATTGATATGGTATAGTTATATAGACATAGCTCTAGCCTGTGTGTAGATTTTAGAGACTAAATATCATAAAGAGCTTTCTATACATAGAGCTACAAAACAGGAGCAGATTTATCATCCCTTTGTTCCTCTTGAATTAATTTTTAAAAATTTCATTTTTGGGACCAAGCAAAGATTTATGTTTTTCATGAGGAATGGCTCCATTTTTTATCCAGTGACAAAAGAAAGCTAAAAAGCCAATAAGCCACTGAATGAGTAGTTGGTATAGGGGAAGGAGCACTAACCTTGGAGCCAAAAGACCTAGATTTCAAGTATTAATTGTACCACTTACTAGTCATGTGACCTTGAGCAAGTCATATAGCCTTTTTCAGATCTAGTAATTTCTTTATCCCATTCATTTACAAAAAAAAGTAGTAATATGTATACTATTTAACTAACAAGACTATAATGAGGATCAAAGTAGAAAATGTATGTAAAGTTCTTTGTAACTGCAAAATGCTATAGAAATATAAACTATTATTAAATTTGTAGATTAAATTCCCACTTCCTCCCTCTTTTCATTTATCCAGAATCCCCTTAATTATACAGAAAATAGAAAGGGATGGGGGTAGGGTAAAGGAAGGAACAAGAAAGTGATAAATCCCCCCCAAAGCCAGCTAAAAGATTTGACCTAAATACTGAAGAGAAATGTTGACTATAAAGTCAATCAACAAGGAATTATTAAGCATCTACTATGTGCAAGGCATTGTACTGAATATTAGGGAAACAAAAATATAAAAGAAAGTACTTGAACTAAAGGAGTTTACTAATTAATGGTGGAGACAACCTGCAAATAACTATACACAAACAAGATATATTCATGGTGAATATGAGATAACCAAAAGAACAAAGGTACTCTGCTTCCTATCAAGTAAGAAAATTTCCATGAAAGGATGAAAAATAAATTACCCAAGCTAATTCATTTTAGTAGCAACTTGTTAGTGGCATGATTGTTAGCACCAACATGTTTTCATCACTACTTTGATTCCTGTGTTTTTGAGGGGAACAAATTTCAGCACTGTGATGTAAATACAAGCTTATACATTTCTAAATAACCTCAAACTTCACAAGAAGAGTAGTTTATCTGAGTATTACTGTCAGGGCTTCTGAGTTTAGACTCCTCTGTGCCACTGGATATGTGACATAGGAGAAATCCAGCTCTGCTTCATGATTTTTCCCTCTGGAAACTTAGTCTAATATTGATTTGAAAGAGTCCTGAAAGAAGGATGCATTAATAAGCACCTAAGGATTTAGATCAGACTTCAAAGGATTGTTCTCATTGCTACAATGCCAGCTTTGGCTCCTTGAGCAGCTAACAATTCCTCATCTCAGCAATCTTACTGCTCTTTGCCCAAAGCCCAATCTCCAACCTGGCTAATTATCACCTGCCGAGGCCTGTACTGGGCACTCGATAGCTCAACAGGCACCTTCCTACAAGTAGGAGACAAAAGGCATCATGCCTCCTCCCTCTCCTTTAAGGGTGGTCTCTTCAAGGTAGATGGTGTCTGAGAAAACTCTGGCAGGGCTAATGAAAAATGCTTCCATGGCATTCTAGTCCCTAAAGAGACCAAGCAAAAGGAATAAAATAGGCCAGAACAAAAATCCTAGATGAGAGTGGCATAGGCACAGCAAGATGGGAGTGAAGCTGGTCTCCTTTCCATTCAATCAACAAATACTTTCCGAGTAACCACGTACTCAAGACAATGTACTAATTATTAAAATAAAAAAGATAATAAAACACAGTTCACAATATTCCTGTCTTCAAAGAGCTCAACATCTGGGTGAGGAGGTGAGACAAGTACACATATAATAAAATAACATGAGGTAATTTCTATGCAGAGAGTATCAACAAGTTGCTAAGGTATATGAGAGGAGGAGAGCTTACTCCATTTTTTTATTTACATGGTCTTCCCTAGAGGTTGAAAAAGAACCCCATCTTAAGCAAGGAAAAATAAGCTCCTCAATATTAAAACAAAAACAGAAACATTACTCTAAACTTGCAAACATTCTATGCCAAAGCAATGAGCCAGTTATATTCCTGGGAATCCTAGCAAGGAAAGAAAGCTGATCCTTACCTTGAAGAAGACTTGTAGAAACTGATGCAGAGTGAGGTGAGCAGAACCAGAAGAACAATATGACAATGTGTCCCGAAAGTCTTAGCGCAGTTTTAAGGTATAATAAATTTCATTCCAGATAAGTGAAAGGAGGGAGGAAGAGGGCATTTAATCTTTAGATTTAAAAATAATTTGTTTCTGTAGTAATTTACAGTTATAAATAACTTTAATGCACTATCTCCTTTGATCCTCATAATAGCCCTATTAGCTAAATAGTATGCACATTATTATCCTACTTTTCTAAGAAATGATATAAAGCTATTATAATTTAAAATTGCACTAAGACTTTTGGGACACCCCGTAGCTATAATGACTGCAATAATGTAGATGAAAAGAGTGTAAAAAAGCAACCAAACTCAGATGAATTGCAATAAACACTTTCAGTCCCAGGAAACAAATAATAAAATACATACTTCCTCTATCTCAATAGAAAGGAAGGAAGGAAGGAAGGAAGGAAGAAAGGAAAGAAGGAAGGAAGGGAGGGAGGAAGGAAGGAACAAATAAATGAAATAAAATTATCAAGTATTTGCTATCTGCTAAACTCTGGAGACACGATTTAAAAGAAAAAGACTGTTCCTAATCTCATTCTATTGGAGAGAGGTAATACCTAAAGAATTCAGCCCAGAGAATTTAAGAGATCTGAGGTAGTGCAGATGGCAAGGCCCAGGAGACTTTCAGTTATATCAGACTGTTTGCCCTGTAGAAAGGGATTCAGGAGGAGGCTGACCCACTACCATTTGCAAGGGATGATTAAGTGATTTATTGCCCATGGCTGCAGGAATAGCGAACAACAGAGCTAGGATTTGAATTCAAGTCTCCAGACTCCAAACTCATTGAGTTTTTCCGTCCATCCTGTCACATGAGACAGTAATATGATAACAGAAAACAAGAGCTACGATATTAATATAAATTTAGGATTTTCAGCAAGGTGAAATAAGTATAATGCCTTACATTAATACAAGCCTTTTGCTTCACAAAGTACTTTCACACCTCTTTTATCATTTGATTTTTTTTTAAGTAACAAGCTTACTCTTCTACACAACATTGGCGACTCCCTTTGAGAAGCACTTGGAAACCACTGCTAATGAAGAAGGCAATGGTTTATCTGCTCACATCTGTGCCCTGTAGACTGCCCTGGCTATCAGTTTGCCCCCAGGTGCATTTCAAGGTGTTGATTGTTAATCTGTAGCCTTTTGTGAGGGCTGAAGTCAGATAACCTTATGATTGCCTCTCTTCCTGTGCATTGGCAAGACAATTGAAATCTGTTGGAAGATACCCAGATTTAGATTCAGTGGACACTAAAAGGCAGAGCTCCATCCACAAAGGGACTGCAATTCTGAGATTCTCTTCCCTTCTAGTCTAACAGTGCACAGACCAGTTGGCAGTTAGGGCATGAGGCAAAGTTCATCTGGTTAATCAGGCATTTGCCCAAAAAAATAAAAAAAAAGTCTTTTCACAAGAAAGACACAAATTCTGATTTAAAAAAAAAAAAGGGAAAAACAAAGCACCGCAGGTGTGGGCTCCTCTAAGGAGGATGATATACCCACTTCTGTGCATAGAATAATAAACTGAAATTTATTTTAAATCAATGATTCCTACTTTGATTCTCTTTCCAAGGGTTTCATTAGCTCTGCCTGTAGTCCTACTCCTCTGACATTGCGGTTTTCTTCTCCTTAAGTACCTTCAAAGTGCGTCTGGTGGCACTTCCCTGATCTGGTTTTTTCCTATTTGCAGGGGACACTTCCTGCTTGTAGGGGACAGAAAGATACCATTCCTTGCTTCTCCATCCCCCATCTTCTGGCTTGGCCTGCCTAACCAGATTCTAGCTTCTCCCTTTACTGGCCCACTTTCTTGAGGTGCTTAATATTCTGAGCAGACCCTTCCTAAACCTTGCCTCATATTTCACTGAATAAAACTGAGGCCATACACCAACAGATTACTTTTCTTTCCCTTCTCCCTAACTCAAATCTCCCAGACGCCTCTTGCGACTATCTCCACCTTCACCCATCTCATACACTGATGTGTCCCTTTTTGCTAAAGCGCATCCTTCTATATGCACAAGTAATCCCATTCCATCCCACCTCTTCCACCAGGTTGCCCTACCTATCATTCACACTCTAATCTTCAATCACTCCTTGTCTACTGGCTGCTTCCCTGTTGCCTACAAACATACTCCTATCTTCTCATCCTCGAAAGACTCTCACTTCATCCATCCATCTCTCATATCCATTGTCCTTTATTTCTCCTCCCTAAACTCTGGAGAAGGCAATCTACAATAGATATCTCCACTTCCATTCCTCTCACTTTCTTCTTAACTCTCTACAGTCTGGTTTCTACCCTCATCATTCAACTCAAACTTCTCTCTCTAAAGTTACTAGTGATCTTTTAATTTCCAAATCTAATGGCCTTTTCTCAATTCTCATCCTTTTGACCTTTTTGTAGCTTTTGACACTGTCCATCACTTTCCTTTCTTTGACACTCTCTTCTCTTTTCAGGAATTTGCTTTCTCCTAGTTTTCCTCCTACCTATGTGACCACTCCCTTTCAGTTTCCTTTGTTGTTTCTTCATCTAGGTCACACCCACTAACACGAATGTTCTAAAGGGCTCCATCCTGGGCCTTCTTTTCTAACTTCTATTTTCTATTTCACTTGGTGATCTCCTCAAGTCCTGTGAATTCAATTATCATCTCTATGCTGATAATATTCTAATATATTTATCTAGCCCTGACCTCTCTGCTGACCTCCAGTCTCACACTTCAAACTGGATGTTCCATAAACATCTTAAACTCAACAGCCAAAAACTAAACTCATTATCTTTTCCCTCAAATCTTCCACCCTTCCTAACTTTCCTATTACTATCAAGAATGGCAGACTGGCAACCTAAGTGTCGTCATGGGTGCTTTGCTTTCTCACACTCCCGTATTTCCCAAATCTGTGGCCAAATCCTATTTTTTCTACCTTTGTAACATCTCATATATATCCTTTTCTCTTCTCTGACACTGGCTGCCTAGGTACAGGCCCTCATCACCTCTCACCTACATTATTGCAATAGGTCTGTGATTGGACTATCTGGCACAAGTCTCTCATCACTTCTGTCTATTCTCTACTTGAATGCCAAAGCAATTTTCCTGACATGCAGGTCTGGCCATATCACCAACTCCACCCCCACTCCAGTGTCTCCTTTTCACCTCAGAAACAAATGTGAAATCCTCTATTTGACATTCAAAGACCTTCATAACATGTCTCCCCCACCTTTCTAGTATTCTTATACCTTACACCCCACTACAACATACACTGGCCTCTCTTGATGTTCTTTGAACATGACACTCCATTCCCCATCTCCAATCATTCTCATTGGCTGTTCCCCATGACTGGGATATCCTCCCTGTCTATCTCTGTCTTTTGGCTTCCCTGACCTCAAGCCTCTGCTAAAATCTCACCTACTATAGGAAACCTTTTCTGATTCCCCTTGATTCTAGTGTCTCCTTTCTTTTGATTACCTCTAATTTATCTTGTATATATTGTTGTACATATTTGCATGTTTTCTCCTCTATAAGACTGAGCTTCTTTTGAGCAAGGGCATTGTCTTTTGCTTTTCTTTGTATGCCCAGTACTTAGAACAGTGCCTGGCACATAATAGGCACTTACAATGCTTATTGATTGATTGACTTATTTTGTAGTCCCCTACAAACGTCTATTGTGTTCCAGTCAGTCTGACTGGTTTGGTTTAGTTCTCGAGCAGTACTTATCAACATAGTTGACTCTGTTGAATGACAAACTATTCCAAAATAACAACTAACAGATTTGGTGACCAAGGTAATTCATTTGAGGGAGTAGAGAGGTGGTAGTTATAGACAGTCAGGCCAAAGCACTACAAAGACACTGCTTGGGTTACTCTTTTGGGTTAAAGGAGCAGAGTAGACCAGTCACAGAGGAATGTGTCTTGAGTGTGACCATCTCAGCAGGGAGAAGAAGCTTACCATCTGGTAGCTTTCTCTTCCTATTTAAGTAATTATTTTTGCTAACTAGGTTTCTAGCTAAGTTTTTTTTTTTTCTATACTACAGAAGGAGCACAAATATGGTCAGTGCCCTCTAAATTCCAGTGCCTTGGGGCAAAGCACCGGCTGTCCTGCCCTAGTTATGGTTCTGATCCACAAGAACAAAGATGGCTGAATAAATTTTGCCAGGCATGCATGTTCTTTCAGGTAATACATGGAGATCTGAATTTGATTACTCTCCGTATTTAAGGCAAATCAATATTTTTTCATACCTTTTTTGGTGAATATGAAATTGTTTATAAGTGAATACTGGCTTTTGGTGTTGATGTATAATAAAGAGGACCTCCCTAAGTACTTAATTTACTATATTACAAGCAAGAGATTTAGGTGCTGGGGTAAATTTCTCTCTGTGAAACTCATATTACCCACAATTTATTCTCAATAACATCAGCAATATCACTACATAGGGTAAAGGATGGAATGAGTAGGTGAAATAGAGGGTCTTTTTCCTTTCCTTTCCTTTTTGCTGAGATGTACCTTTCCCTTTAAAACACAAAAGCAGACTTCTAGTTAATTTGGAAACCTGATAAATCACACAGGAGCCCAGATCTCTCACTTTTACTCCAACAATGACCTAAAAACAGTACCAAAATGAATAACAGCAAAAGAGAGAAGCTTCATTAATCTAACTCTTCCAGCTCAGAACTGTACAAAAATATAGCCAGAAGCCATGTATCATGGAAGAAGAGTCCTATCAGAAAAGCCAACATGAAAGAAGGTAAACAGATTGGGAATGCTTAGTAGTTTCTTAGCCTGGGAAGCCCCTTAGAGTAAAAACACCACCTGGCACCATGATAGGAAAACATCCTAGGGGGAGAGGAATCGAAGTAGCAGTGGTCTATCTAGGGAAGACCTGAGGGTACAAAAGAGGCAGCATTCCAACCATGGAAGTCCCAAGGAGGAAAAGAAAAGCACTCAGCACACTGACTGGGGAAGTATAATTGGAGGACTGAAGATCACCTAGGCCTGTAATGGGGAAAACTCCAGAAAATATGGAAACCCCAACCAAGGAAGCCCAGTGGAGTAGATACTCCTCATTTATCTGATTGAGGAAGCCCCAGAGAAAAACAGAACACTTCCCAGGCCTTTGATTAAGGAAACCTCAAGGAGGAAGGAAGATCACTCAGTGCCCTAGCCCAACCATAGAAAGATATTTAAGTCTACCAGAGATCACACAGCACAGACAGAACAAGAAGTAAAAAGTAGTAGGAACCAAGGAAAATGAGGTTAGGACCAGACAGAACATATTTAGCCCCATCCAAAAGTTTGTGAGAGGGTAGAGCCTGGTCCTAGACCTAAGTAATAGTTTAAGAAGTAAGGTTGGAAAAAATGAGAAAACACAAGAAAATGCCAATGATAAAGCAATATTACGGAGCTGGACACTCAAAACAAACCCAAATGTATACCGTCTCCATACAAAGTCTCAATTAAAAAAATCATAGATTTTTCCCAAGCGCTATTGAAATTGCTGGAAGAAATGAAGGAAAAGTTTTTTTTTTTAATGATCACATAAATTGAATGAACGCTCTATGGTAAAGGCCAGTCAACTATGGCCCAAGAACTAAATCTGTCTGTCTCCCCCTCCCCCACCCATTTTTGTGTGGTTCTCAGGCTGTAAATGGTATCCCTTGCTCTACAGAAACAAATCAGAAGGATAATAAAGAGGTATATAATAAAGTACAAAATAAAAGATGGTGAAGGAGGTACAAAATCCTATATAAGTAATATAATCTCTGAAATTAGAATGGACCAGAAAGAGATCAGTGACTCCATAAGACAAGAAATATGACAAGATCCAAAATATCAGAAAATATGTTATCTTCTACCAAAAATAACTAACCTGAAAAAAAGGAAAAAGAAATGTAACCTAAGAATCATCAGGTAATATGAGTAAAAAATGTCCAGATCTATTAGAACCAGGTGTCAAAGTTAAAATAGTGTCTACTGATCACCTTCTAAAAGAAATGAAAACTCCAAGGAATGTCATAGCCAAAATCCAGAACTCCCAAGTTAAAGAAAAAATCTGAAGGAAACCAGAAAGAAAAATTTCAGGTACCAAGAAGCCAAAGTTGAGATTACAAAAAACCTAGCATCTATCACTTTAAAACAAAGGAGAACTTGGAATACAATATTACAGAAAGCAAAAGGTAAAAAGCTTACAAGTAACAATAACTTACTCAGAAAAGTTGAGTAAAATCTCATAAAGGAAAGTATAGGCTTTTAATGAAATAGAGGACTTCCAAATATCCCTGATAAAGAGAACAGAGCTGAATAGATACACAACAGTCAGGAGAGACATAGACATGTAAAGGCATTTAAGCAATTAGAAGAGAGTACGCAATAATCAATTTTTAAGTATTATGATAGAAGAAATAAGTGTTCCTTAAGAACTCTAATATCTTTAAGGATCATAGGAGTAAATAAGATAGTGAACCTAAAATAATTTTGTTCTATTTAATACTTTTAAGAGAAAAAATAAAAAGGAAGGAAAAATATACTGTGTAAGAAAGTGGGAGAGAGTAGAACATTTCTTCTCACATAGTCAATATGCACAAGAAAACTATATGAACATGTAGAAAGGATATGAAAGGAATTGTGTGCACATGAATCTCACTTTCATCAGAAATGTAGACAATTTGAAAATTTGAATTCAAAGAGACAGGTAGACAGAGTCTGGTACAGAAATACATTAAAAATCAACACTAAATCAGGTAAGGACAGGAAGAGAGAGAAGAGGAATTAAGAAAGAGGGTAGATTTGAGGAAGGATTAGGCATAAGAAAAACAAATCCAGTCTTGAGAAAGCGGAAAATGAAAGGGGGAATAAAATGAAAGAGAAAGAATAAGAACCTGTAAGCAGGGACTGAGTTAGGACAAAAGAAAAGGAGTAGTAGAATGGAAGCACATTGCATAGAGACCATGATTAGTGAGTATTTTCTTTCACACATGACACCTTCTTCATATTGTAGAGAGTAACAAAGAGAAAGAACAGTATAAATGATAGGAAAAAGAAAAATATGCAATTAACAACCATAACTTTCAATGATTATAGAATGAACCCACCATAAAACATAGAAGGTTGGCATAATGGATTAGAAAGCAAAATCCTACAAGTTTTTGTGTATAAGAAGCATGCTTGAAATATATACAATCAGACAGAGTTAAAATAAGAGATGAAACAAAATCTAGTAGGCTTCAGCTTAACTCAGGAAAGCAGGGGTGTTAATCATGAACAGTAAAAACAGATCTAATCAAGAGATAAACAGAAACTACATTTTGCTATAATGATGATGATGATGATAAACTAACATTTATATAATACTTTAAGATTTGCAAAATGCTTTATAAATATCTCATTTTGTTCTCCCAACAACTAGAAAAGTTAAGTGCTATTCTTATCCCCATTTTATAGATAGTAAAACTGAGGTAGGCAGACAAAGGTTAAGTGATTTACTCCTGGCTACTTCCAGATGGAGTCATAAAAAGTCAGGCATGACTGAATGAAAACACAGCATGTGTCTGAGGTAACATTTGAACTCAAGTCTTCCTGACTCTTGATCTAGCTCTCTATCCACTGTTCCACTAAGTTGCTTAAAGGCATCATGGAAAATGAATAAATATCAAACCTTAATACCACCAACACACCAATTGGCATAGTATCTAAATTAAAGGAAAAGTTAATCAATTTACATGAAAAAAAAGAGACAGTAGAAAGATAATACCTGGAGATCCTCCCCATGTCCCTTTCAGATCTAGATAAATCTATTCAAAAGATAAGAAAAAAGCCAAGGCCATGAATAGAATTTTAGAAAAGTTAGATATGCTAGATTTCTGGAAATTATTGAATAGAAATAGAAAAGTGTATACATTTTTTGTAGCTCTGTGTGATACCTTTGCAAAAATTGACCATGTTCTAGGGCATAAAACCTCAAAAATAAATAAGAAATATTGAACATATCTCTTAGACCATAACAAGATAAAACCTATTTTGGGCCATTGAATAAAGGATTAAAAATTAATTGGAGATGAAATAATCCTAAAGAATTCATGGATCAAAAACCATGGAAACAAGGGAAAATTTCTCAAAGAAAATAATGAGACAATATGCTAAAATTTTTGGGATACAGTGAAAGCAGTGCTTAGGGGAAAATGGAAATATATATGTCTCTATACATTTTGATCAGAAAAAAAGAAAAGAACACATCAAAGAATTGGGCATGTAGCTAAAAGAAAAAAAAACAGAAAACCAATCAATTAACAGCCCTCACCTAAATACCAAAATATAAATTCACAAACTGGAAGCAAAAATGTCATTGAATTGATAAATAAAAACAAAAGCTGATTTAAAAAATAGCAAATTAGCTAGTCTGCTTAAAATTTTTTCAGTATAAAATGAAAAAAAAGAAATAAAAGATGAAGAAATCAATAAAATAACATAAACTATATTGCCCAATTATATGCCTACAAAACTAACCATCTAAATTATATAGGTGAATGTCTATAAAATATGAAATATCAGATGAACGGAACTAGTAATAGAGAATTTAAATAGCCCAAACACAGAAAAGGAAATTGAATAAGACATAAATAAACTCCCAAAGGAAAAGAAAAGTTGGCTACCAGATGGATTTGCAAGTAGAGTCTATCAAACATTAAAAGAAAAATTAATTTTGATATTACCTAAACTATTTGTAAAAAAAAAAAAGGAAAAGATTCTACTAAATTCTATGTTAGAAATATGGTCTTGATACCCAAAACCAAGATCAGACAAAGCACAGGGAAAGAAAGAAAACATAGAGCAATATCCCTAATGAATATTAATGCAAAGATTTTGAAGTTTTATCAGAGGTTACATAAACAAATTTAAAAATTTTTATATTACAACCAGATAAGATTTACATCAGAAATATAAGATTGTTCAACATTAGGAAAATTATGAACATAAGTGATCATATTAATAATAAAATCATATGTTTATATCACTAAATCTCACAAAAACTTTTGATGACATACAACACTCATTGCTATGAGAAAAAAAGTAAAATATATAGTACATGGCCCTTTTTAAAAGAATATGATAACAATACTTATAAAAGAAACAAAAGATGTTGTTATATAATAGCTAAAATAAACTAGAGGCCTTTACAATCAAATCAGATACAAAGCAACACTTTTAAACAGTGTTTAAAATGTTAACTATAGCAACAAGACAAGGAGAAGAAAGGAAGGAAATAAGAAAGTCAAAGAATACATAAAAGTTTTCCTTTTTGCAAATTATGATAACCTACAGAGAATCCTATAGAGAAAACGAAAAAAATTAATTAGAACAATAACTTCAACAAAATAACAGGATACACATCGACAAAAATCAGCATGGTTTCTGTATGTTATAACTGAACTGAACAGGAAGAGATAGTATAAAACTGACCAGACAAAGGAGCGAGTGGATAATAGAAAATAAAAGACAATTTTGATTACGTAAAATTGAAAAATTTCTGTACACAAAAAAATTACAGTTAAAATTAGAATGCAAATGTTATCTGGGAAAAATCTTTACAGCAAGGTTCTCTGATAAAGGTCTAATGTTCAAAATATACAAGGAACTGATTCAAATATATAAGAATAGCCTTCTGTCAAAGATAGTTGCCTGAACCAACTGGGCACTCAGCCCAGCTCCCATATACCTACTCCAGCAAAAACCTACAAATCACACCAGACCAAATCATGATTAAGAAACCCAATGAGAAAATATAGTAAGTGACCTTTTCCAACTCACAATTGAACAAAGAGTCAGCCAGCAGCCAACAAGCAATAAGAAAGACAGTGCCAGAGAAGGCAAATAACCCAGCTGCCTCCCATTGCATTCAAGAACATACGTAGCCTGCAAGGGTCTGTATCTGAGTGCTAGAGCCAAGACTTCCCTGACAAGCTTCAAGGCCCCATTGGCAATCCATATTTGGGTGTGTGTTTACACATGTGCATATATGCATGTATATGTATATGCAGGTATTTGTACACAAGGACATATACATATATACCCCATGCACACATACACATACATATATACATACATATGTACACATGCAGGCATACATACATATGTATATATATATATATATATACACACATACATACACCATGCCATGCTGTTTCTCATATATATGTGTATATGTGTGTATGTGTGTATGTGTGTATGAATAAATACACATATATTATGTGCATATGTGTGTATGTGCATATATACATACATATATACTTACATGTGAGAGGCAGCATGGCATGGTGGATAGAGAACTGGCCTTAGAGTCAGGAAAACCTGCACTGGAGTCCAAATCATGCCCGTGGCACCTACATGTTGCTAATTCTGAGCCAGCCACTTAACTCATTACCTCTAGTCAACTTTCTAAGATTAAACTGCAGTGTCAATCTGTATTAGTAAATGAAGTCCCTCACTGAAGGAATCATAATTCATGTATATGTATATTTTACAGACATGCATAGACACGTATACTCATTTGCCTGATGGCAATGATTACCTCAGGTTCATATGTGCAAACACATGCACACATTTGGAACGCATAAATAAATTGAAAACATATATAGGTTCCTTGTAAAGTAGTAATCCTACATTAAATAATGCATCTGTATTCTTACAAATACATATGTTTATGTCTGTCACTTTCTGAATCAATATCAAGACCAAATGAAGCACACATTACCTGTGAATTCAAAGTCAACCACAAATAACTTAGGGCTTGTTAGGTACCTACTAGTTCAGCCATGAACTGTTATAGCTTCGCACATTATAGTTATAATGCACACAGTAGCTATAAGTGTAATTGAAATCAGAGGTAACTACAATTTTATACACACACACACACAGAGGCACACTTAAGCCTATTTATAGCTTGAATTATTTCCATAGCATACTACTTTTATAAAGAGTACTAAGGTATAAAAGATGCATACTTTATGACTTCCCATGCTCCAGCCTCCATAACTCTTACCACTGTGATTCTTGGCTCTGGCTAGTAAACCTCTCCATTTTTTTTAACCTAGTCATAGTCCCATCATGCCACTTCTTAATCCTCTTCATGCCATGCTACCTGCATTTCAACCTGTGTTTTTGTATAGAATTCGATCCATATCTTATCTCCTGATTTCCAACTGTAGTCCAGAAATCAATAATTATATCAATACTACTATTCCTGGTAAGAACACATCAGTCAGCTTCCCTGTCACTCTAGTCATTTCTGACTTCCATGTGAGAAACACTAATCCCTCACCACCATGCCCTGTAGGTGTTAATTTCTTTTTTAGAATTCCAGCCCCATGAGAGCAAGGCTGTCTTGTTTGCGTTTCTTTGTGACCCTAACGCTTAGCACGGTGTGAGGTACCTGGTAAGTGCTTAATAAGTATGTTTGCAATCATTCAAGTATTTAAGTAAATAGAATTTATGCAATTAATAAAAATATTACAGTGAGCTTTCCATTCTTCAGTCCATATAACCATCTCTAGTCAATTTCTTTACCAGATTTTATGAAGGCTTTGGCCTTCTGCATCATCATTTTGGACATTTGAGTTGGTTGTTTAAAGACTGTTATGGTCCAAAAGGAAATGATGTTTCAAGAGCCTTAGAGACTGGTTTTCTCTAACAATAATTATACAGATAATTCAAGGGCTAAAAAAGCTATTTGCCTGGATACCATGATAATTAAGGGGGAAATGGGATTTGGAAGCAGAATTCTCTAGGTTGCATATCTCAACTGCCCTCCAATTCACTGGTCCATTACCCACTTAGCAAAGAAATGGCATTAGTATCTTCAAAGAAAGATCCAACAAATTTCATAGAGATATAACTAGAAAGGAGTTATATTTTAATGAATATCAAAAGGAAATATCACTAATGTCATCAAGGTTTACTAATGAGAAGTTGAGATCTGTGAATATTAAGCAAAGTGATTGCAGAGGAAAGATTGTTGGATTTGGAGTCAGAAGACTTGGATTCAAATTCTACCTTCACTAGGTGGTGCAGCAGATAAGAGTGAAGAGACTCCTAATTTGGAGTCAGGAAGAGACCTGAGTTCAAATCTTGCATCAGACACTTACTAGCTGTATGACTCTGGACCAATCACTTAACCTCTGTCAGACTCAGTTTCCTCAGCTACATAAGTGAGGATAATAATAGCACCTACCTCACGGGCTTGTTCTTAGGATCAAATGAGATAATATGTACAGCACTTTAAAAAATATAAAGTCAATCTGTCACTCAGTTGGTGGTGGTGGTGGTGCTTTGTTTTTGAAGACCATGTCTTCCCAGTCAATTGCATTTAAGTGAGATAGAGTTGCACAAAGTCATCGGCCTCACTCTCTTCCAGAGTCATCAAAGTCCAGTGGCAAAACAAAAATCAAGACTACTGGTGATGGCCCAGGATGCAGTGGATGACCTTGGCATCTTCAATATCTGACCAAGCTCTAAGTGCTCCACAGAGCCTGGTTCAAGTGCCTTCATGTTGATTGGAACAAAGTATTCTCATTCACCCATTCTGCTGAAGGAAGTCTTCTCATACTTGGGTTACACATCCCCCTAACTCGCCAGAGGGTTTGAGACCTGTCAATTACCTTCAACATGGTTTTGTCTATCTGCTGAAATGGTTTTATCAGGATGTGGCCGCTGCACGTGCTACTGTTCTTTGGAGCCACAGGTGAGAGTTGGGTGAGAAATGGACACCAAAGATAAATAGCAGCCCTGAAAAGGGCCTGGCAAGCCCTCACACCAGAGGTGCTAGTCCTCCCTGAATACCTCATAAACCCAATAAACTCAGTAAACATTTATTAAGCCCCTACTATGTGCTTAGCACTGTGTCAAGCACCATCTAATATGATAATTCACATTATAACTCAATAGCTTTAATTATGTGCATACTAATAACATGCAAATAGCTATGGAAGATTGTTAAAGGATAAATTAGAAATAATCAACAGAGGGAAGGCACTAGAATATAAATGCTATTATTGTTGTTGTTATAACTGTTATTAATATTTTTTGATCTTTTGGTCCTGGGTTAGCCAAGTTACTTAATTTCTCTAGCCTCAATGTTCTCATCTGGAAAATCACAAATTTGGACTAGATGGACCTCTAACCTCCCATTCAGGTCTAAATCTATGATCCTATACCCCATTCTTGACATACTGAATTAATGGTCCACTAAAATCTCCAGGTATTTTTTTTTCAGATATGCTCCTATCTAGTCAAGATTCTGCAAAATAGTATTCGTGAGAAATCTTTATGAAATCCAAATATAAGCCTTTATGTTATTTGTTAAAACATACCAGAGATTTCATTATAATATGGATTTCCAGTTATGAAATTTCTTCTACCAAAACATATCAGCACCTACTTTGAATATTATAATTTCAGAGAGGTTCCTGAAAGGTTATGATTTGTCTGGGAGGAGACATGTGTACTTTTACATCTTTCCACACAAATACACTTTACATTTTCCCTATTAAATTTCATTTCACTAAATTCTGCTCAAGTTGTTACTAGTCAGGACTGTGAGGTTGGGTTCTAAGTGTAGTGTTTCCATTGTCCTTCATGGACAAATGAAAACAGTCTGCTATGATTTTTTACAAATCTTTTGCATTTTCCTTCCATTTATAATCCTTCAGTTTTCATTCTTGAATGTCCTTTGGATGACTTTCCTTAATTGGAGACATTGCCAAGCTTTCCTTAAACTGGTTTTACCTCCACTATTTCTCTCTGTCTTATGAGGCAATACTTCTCCTGTCTATCATTCTTCTTTGTAAGATTTTGCAAAGGAGTTTATATTCTAACCCAGTGTTGCCTTTGGCAGCCATCTCTCTCCATCTGGCAAATAAGTCAGATGTTTGCTGACTAAGGCACTTTCAGAGACCCTTTGGTCTCCTTGTTGTAGTAATTAATTTACACTGGTTAAACTTCTAGATGAAATTATTATAGTCAATGTTACTGTCATCTCTATTAGCCATTTCCCATTTTTTATTTTAACATATGCCACACTCTTTCTTCATTATTCTCTCTCTCTCTCTGTCTCTCTCTCTCTGTCTCTGTTTCTCTCTGTCTCTCTGTCTCTGTCTCTCTCTCTCTGTCTCTGTCTTTCTCTCTCTGTCTCTCTCTCTCTCTCTCTCTGTCTCTCTCTCTCTCTCTCCTCCCCTTCTTTCCCTCCCAATTTTGATCTTTACTCTGAGAAGCTGACTAACTGTAAACAGACAGATGACTAAGGGATAACTCCTGCATCAATAATAAGAATTTTCTGGTCTGTTAAAATATAATCTATAACACTGTTTCATGTTATTTGGTGTTCTTTATACCCAGCTCCCAACAAGTCTTTTCTGAAAGAAAGTATTCATGATATAAAAGTGTGATGCTTCTGAGTATTCTATAAGTCTTTTGCCTCTGTCATTCCTTCTTCCTGAAGCATTCTTTCTTATATATTTCTCCATATTCTCCCCCTTTCCTATATTTGCTTTGAAGTTACCAAGTTTCAGACTATTTGTTGATTAAATTTGAAGGTCTTAGAAAATTCTTAGTAGAATTTCTTTATCACTTTGTCCTCAGCAGCTAATGTTGGTGTATAAGCTTCAATTATATTCAAAGTTTGTCTAGTTGCAAATACTTATCACCAGTGCTGCAATATGTGAAAACCATGAAATACTATTTCTTTTTGCCCTTGTGTATACAATAAACCCTAATCCATCAATTCATTTTTTTGTCCTTGGAAGGAGTAACTATAAGACATACTTCCATTTAACTGTCTCTTCCTTCTTTCTTCTGGTTTTATTTATAGCAAGAATGTCAACATTGATATGATTCAGTTCTTCCAGCAATATATATGCTTGTTAGTCATTGGACAAGGATCTCACATTTAGAGCACTGATGTTTACAGAGAGTCTAAAACCTGTGTGATTCTTAGCACCTTCTGCCTCCTTTCCTACCACTCAGTCTCTGTCACTGCAGAAAGAGAAGACATCCATAAAGGTCTAAGGGCTATTTTTATTTAGCTTTGTTTCATTGGTTGCCATGGTTGCACCCAAAAAATCATTACCAGGTGACCAGTCTACTGGTAATTTACTTCTAAATATTTATGTTGGTTCTCAGACAGTAGTCTCAAATTGGTTTCCAAATAATTATCTAGATTGGTCCTCAAACAGAAATAATAATGATAGTAATAATAATAGCTAACTTTTATATAGCACTTTCTATGTGCTAGGCACAGCACTAAATACTTTACAATTATTATCTCATTTGATCCTCACAGTAACCCTGGAAGGTATGTACTATTATTATCATCTCCATTTTTAGAAATGAGGAAACTAAGGCAAACAGAAGTTTAATGATTTGACCAGGGTCACAGAGCTAGTAAGTGTCTGAGGCCAGATCTGAACTCAGGTCTTTCTGACTCCAGGTCCAATGTTTTATCCACTACTCTATCCACAGCTGAAATAGTAATCTCATTTGGTTTCCAGAGTCACACTGGTAGCCTTTCTAGCATGAGAAAACCTGCCAAAGCTTTAAGTTCTGATGGAAGCCGAGAAACCAAGATCACCTCTACACCATAATAAGTCATTGAAGTAGGATTTTACAGACGATCCCTGGGACACATTATTAAAGACTTCCTTTTGAATTGATATCAAATCACTAATGACTATTCTTTAAGTTCAACCTCCCAATTTATATAATCATACCATTGTCTAGTTTAAACCTCTTCCTCCTATCCACAGAAATAGTATGAGACTTTGTTAAATACTCTGCAAAAATCTAAGTAAACTATACTTACAGCATTCTTTTCATCAACCAACCTAGTAACCCCATCAATAAGGGAAAAGAGATTAGTCTGACATGACCTATTTTTGATAAAACAATGCTGGCACTTTATGATCATCATTTTCTTTTGCAGATGTAGTTTAAGAATTCCTTTACACCTTCTAGAAGTTTGCTAGGAACCAAGTCAAGCTCACTGGGTATAGTTTTCAGATTCCATTCTCTTCCCTTAAAAAAAAATACATCAAGATGTCTCCCCTCTTCAATCATATAGTATATTCCCATTTCCAATAACAGTTAAAGATCACTGATGGCAACTCAGCATGCCATTCATAAACTCTTTCAGTGCTATGCAATATATTTATTCTGGGCGAGGGCAGCTAAATGGTGTCAGCATCTTCCTACCTTACAATTTAACTCCTTATTTACCATTTTTGTCCAGTCTAAAAGAGATTTTCTTTTGGCAGGAAAAAAATATTAAAAACAGAAGCAAAAGTGCCCTTTTGTAACCACAATCTCCCTCTGAACAGTGATCTTATTCTTTTGATCTTCCGCTTTTTTCCCCAATACAGATTTTTAAAAATTACTCTTTTGTGGTTAGCATTCCTAGCCAGTTTCAGCTTATTTTGTGCTTTAGAATCCCTAACACTGTTCTTATAGGATCTCTCCCACCTACCTGTATTTAAAACCTAAATTGGTCAATGAGTTTCTTATGCAGCCACAATAGGCTCTTTAGAAAATACTTTCTCTCCTTGTTGGAACTATTTCTTTCTGTTTGTTTCATCAGTACTTCTTTCTTGAGAGTTTCCAGTTCTTCTTAGCCTAACTTCTCCTATAGAAATCTAAACCACAGATAGGATCACAGTTACAGAATTACAGAATTTCAGAGTAGAAAGGCCTTAAAAGGCAATCTAGTTCAACCCTAACCAATAACTAAGCAAGAATCCTCTTTACAACATACACCTAAAATGTTCCTTCAGTCGTTGCTTGAGGATCTCCAGTGAAAGGGAACCATCCAACTCCCAAGACAGCCCATTGCACTTTTGGGTAACACTAATTGTTAGGCGTATTGTCCTTACCTCACACCTAAATTTTCTTTTATGCATCTTTGGCCCATTGCTTCCTATTTCTGTCCCCAGGTATCAAGTGAAACAAGTCGATCTCCTCTTACAAGTGCCAGTCCTTCAAATCCTTGAAGACAACTATCATGATGAATTAATTGGTAAACACATATTCATTTAGAACCAACTTTGTGCCAGAGAGTACAATGAATGAAAAAAATCCCTACTTGCTTACCTCATGCAAGGAATTGTCCAAGATGCTAGTGAAAGAAAGGAAAGAAACAGTTTCTATCCTCTCAAAGTGCTTACAATCTAAGGGGAGTGATGATACATACACAAATAAGAGTGCTATAAAGCAGTACAGGATGACAGTAAAGGAGAGATCTAGATAAAATGGCAGAAAACAAGGAGGGAGAACTCACTGTACTGGAGGAAATCATATACAGCTTCAGAAGGAAGGTAACTCAAACTGAGCCTTGAAGTGAATATAGAGTTGGAGGGAGCAAATTCCAATCTACATAACCTTTAGAGGGATGGTTAGAAATGCACAGAGGTAGAAAAAGCTAGGGCAGGAGGGATAAAGATCTAGTAATTCAATTTAAAAAATGTGAAGGGGAATAGTGTGGAATAAGGGTGGAAAGATAAATATGAGTTAGATTATGGAGGTCCTACAGCTTTCACGTTTTCATTTCTTTGTCATAGACAATAGGGATTCACTGAAGATTTTGGAAGAGAAGAGTAATATCGTCAGGTCTGTGCTTTAAGAAGATAATCTTGGTGACTTGTATGAAGGATGGCTCAGGGAGTAAATAGGCTTTTATATTCTAGGACAGAGGTAATGAGACAATGAACTGGATTGGTAGTGTCAGTACTTCTAAAATTATGGGTCATAACCTCATATAGGGTCGTGAAAAATTTGTCAACAGTAAAAGGTTTCTGAAAGTGCGATGACCAAAAATTAATTAAAAATCAAACGTGATGAATCCAAGGTGTTTCTGTCAGTGCTTGCCCATATTGCATTGAGCAACTTCACTGCAGCCTTGGTTCTGAACACAAAGCACGTGCATTTTGCACTGTGCATGTCCTCAGGCCTCACAACACCAACCAATGCTGCTGATACGGTAAAAGGGGTCACGAGTAGAAAAAGTTTCAAAAGCCCTGGACTTCAGATCACAGACCTCTACAGTAAAAATTTGGAAAGCATATACTCACCTATATGTTCATTATAAATTCCTACATGTCTAACTGTACTAATAATAGCAATAATGATGTATGATATAAGTTTTGTAGCTTACACATAAAAAAATTTGGATGAGATAAAGAAAAAAATAAAATTTAATGCTAAAGTTCATGGGGAGCTACTGAAGTTTTCTGAGTAGGGAATGACATTATCAGACCTAAGCTTTAGGAAAATTACTTTTGCAGCTTCATAAAGGATGGATTGAAGAGTGGATAGAGATTTGAGACAAGGAGACTAATTAGGTGATTATTGTAATAATCCAGACAGGAGATGATGATGTTCTGAACTAGGGTAGTAGCTGTGTAAGCAGAAAGAAGGGTACATGTCAGAAATATGAAAATAGATTGCACAGTACTTTGCAACTGATTTGATATGGAGAGTGGAAGAGAGTTAAGAATTGAAACATTAAAGTGACTGGAAGAATGGTGATGCCCTCAACCATAAAAGGGAACTTTGAATGTCAGGTCGATTTGAATGGAAAGATAAAGTGATGATATGGATCCTGATTATAAGCCATCCATACCTGCTTATACTATGTGTCCCACTATGTTCTTCCCAAACCTACCATGGGAAGGATTCTTACTCACTTGATCACTGCCCCCAAGTGCAGAGACCATATTCTGCAGAGGGCCTTCCATAGCCAGGCAATGTTCTAGGGAGCAGGGAGTGGGGGCAAAATTTTCCCAGTGACGCCTGTGCAACTGCTGTGGGTTGTAGTTGCTAGAGATTATAACAAGTTGTAAGTAACTGCTTTAAAGAGCCTACAACCAATACAGAAAGGGGGAGGCCGGGAATTTGTGTGGCAGAGAAAGAGAGAGAGACAGAGACAGAGAGAGACAGAGACAGAGAGACAGAGAGGATAGCTTTGATTGTTTTGGAGATAAACCCAAAGATTGGATATGCCAGGAAGAGCGAGATTTGATTTATCTTCCCACCCTTAGATTGGTTGAAAATGTATCCCTTGGAGGTAAGACCATGCTTCCTTGGGGGATAGTGAGCCTAGGCTCCCCCAGTTTTCCCTTTAGAGACCACTACCCAAAGAGAGCCAATGTAGAGATGGAATCCACATAAAATCTAACTTCATTGTGTGTTACCATATGTGACTTACATACTGTGGATATGGAGATGAAAATCAATAGCTAAAAATAAAATCTTTAAATTTTTAAAATGTTCTACTTTCTCTCCATTTTTAATGGTTATTTACACTGGCCTGAGGTTATTTTATAGTTTATCACCTGCCTTAGGAAAATATTATTTAAGTACTAAATACCAAAAAAGTCTCAGTAACCTAGTTTCCAACAAGACTTCTAGAACATACATATTTTCCTAAATCATCTGCTGCATCCAAATAGCATCCATTTGCGAAGATGTGTGATAACAGTTTGGCTTTTAATAGTTTTTTTTAAAAAGTGGACTTTTCTCCCTTCTTTGTAGAGGTGGGGGGACTATAGATGAAGAACACTGCATATACGGTCAGACTTGGTTGATAGTGTTGGTTAATTTTAATGAACTGCTTTTTTCTTTCCCATTTTATTCTTTTTTTTCCAACAAGAGATTGTTCTGATTAAAAAAGGTAAAAGGAAAGGGATTGTTGTATTTTGAAGTGAAGGTGATATAAAAACAAAAGATAACAATAAAAACTTTATAATATTTTAATGTCGTCACACACAACCTTAAAAAAGATGGCAGAAAACATAGTATTTTTTAAATTGACTAAAAGCTAAACAGTATTCAGAGATGTCATAAATGTATGATTTTTTTGGAGGAAAGGTGATAGTCTGAAAAATTTAAGCAAGCATTTTACCAATGGCCTTGTCATCCATTATCTGAACAGGCCCATTACTCACTGATAATGCAGAAAAATAAGCTTCCCTACTTCAACAGAGAAAATTTCAGTTTCCTAAGAGAGAAATACAAACGTGTGTCCTCCAGACTTTACTTCCTAAGGGGAGGTGTCTCTCTACCTCCAGAGAGGTCTCCAGATATCTTGGAGTCAGTTGACTCTACTCCAGATAACCTTAATTGTATTAGGTCTGTCCTTTTGTGGGTTTAAAATTTATTACAGAAATCAAGACTGCTTAATTTCTATGCATGTCAGGGAATATATCTTCTTGTCAATTAATAATTTTATTTTGTATCTGGCCAACACCATGAAAAACTGGTGTACGTGTATGTGTATGTGCATATATATATACATATATATATATACATATGTGCAACAGTAAGTGTGTGTGTGTGTGTGTGTATTTTCCATTTATTTTCCAGGAAAATAAAACAAACAGAATAATGAGAGAAAAGATAAGTAAAGGCAAAAAATAGAGTCCCTCATGGCCCTGGGGCATAAGACACTAAATCTGAATCTTATACAACTAAGTTTAGCCTTAGTTTTCCTTTCTTCCTGCTGTCTCCCCCTTCTGAAGTCTCAACACACAAATCTGCTTGCAAAGTTCAGATTTGTCACCCCTGCCATAACTTAACTAAATCATAAGTCCTATCTTCCCTAGGATCTTAGAAACTCCTAGAGAGCTGGAATTGTACCTAAACATTGTATCTTTGTATCCCAAACTCCTTGTACTATGCATTGCCCATGCTAAATGGCATGCCAAATATTTAGAGAAATGAATCAAATAAAATCATTTTGATATAAGTCAACTTAGCAGACATATTAGGTGCAGTGGATAGAGTTCTGGGCCTGGAGGCAGGAAGACCTGAATTCAAATTTGGCTTCAGACACCTACAAGCTGTGTGACCCTGGGCAAATCATTTAACCCTGTTTGCCTCAGTTTCTTCATCTGCAAAATGGATGGGGAGAATAAAATGGCAAACCACTCCAGTATTTTTGCCAAGAAAACCCCAAATGGGGTCATGAAGAGTTGAACATGACTTCAACAACAATCCATGTAGATGGGCAAATCATCTGTTATTTACAACATCAAAAAGCTGCCTGAGGTATTGAGAGATTAAGTGATTTGCTAGTGGTTACATAGCTAGGTTGTGTCAGAGGCCAGCTCTGAACCCACATCTTCCTTTCAAAGCAAGCCCTCTATCTACTTCATCACAAGAAGTAAAGCATGTGAGAAATGGGGTGTGGTTTTAATTTAATCAGGTTTAATCAAAGTCAGATGGATTGGAGATGGACATTGTGATTAAGTAAATTTTAAATCTAACAAATTACCCCATAAGCAATCAGCTACAAAACTTTGTGGATTCTATTTCCACAGTATCTCTTGAATCTATCCCCTTCTGTCTACTCACATAGCCTCCATCCTTGTTCAGGTCCTCATTGCCTCTTTCCTGGATTACTGCAATAGCCTCCCAATTCATCTCACTACTTCATGTCTCTTCTTCCTCTTCATCTTCCATGCAGACATTAAATTGATAGTATTAAAGCACAGATCTGGCTAAATCTCTTCCTTCTTCAAGAAATGCAATGACTCCCTATTGCCTCTAGAATTAAAAATGAATGCCTATTGTTGCTGGTCCTTCATTCTGGAAGAGGACTAATGAATGACATTATAAGCGTAATGTCTTGACTTGGGTGTGAATTTCATTTAAGTGAGGCAGAGCTGAGCAAAGTTGACAACCGCACTCTCTCCTCTAGAGTCATCAAAGTCCAGGGGCAAGAAAAGGTCAAGACTGGCTATGGCCCAGGATACAGTGGGTGACCTTGGCCTTTCTAAATCAAGATCTTTCCCAGGTCTCAGTTTTTCTGAGGCCACACACATTCAGTGACAGGGGTTAAGTAAAAATTGAGCAAAATATGGCCCAACATACCATCCCAAAGATATCAATCTGGGAGGGGAAGACCCTCAGAGTTTTTGGCCAAAACAGAAAACAATTGTTATTTACATTCATTCTAAACCATTAATACTAAAACAGCATAGAATTCCTGTGTTTGTGATTTAAAACCCTTCCCAGTCTGACTTCAACTTGTGTTTTCAAATTACCCCATTGCTCTCCTTTGTCTACTGTGCATTCCAGCCAAGCTGGCATATTTGCCCTTCCCTATATATGATATTCTATCTCCTACTTCTAAACCTCAGTCTCAGTTGTTTCCCATGTCTGGAATCTCCTCCTCATCTCTAGCTCTTTATATTTTTTGTGGTACATGTTCTGTATTTGCTTATGTGCGTTCATGTTTTTTCCCTCTAATGAAATATAAGCTTCTTAAGAGCAGGGAAGAATTGTCCATTGGGCAGAGCCAAGATGGCAGAGTAAAAGCAGTGATGGGCTTGAGCTCTCCCCCAAACCCCTCCAAATACCTGTAAAAAATGGCTCTAAACAAATTCTAAAGCAGCAGAGCCCACAAAAAGACAGAGTGAAACAAACTTCCAGCCCAAGACAATCTGGATGGTTGATCAGAAAGGTTTATCACACCAGGCAGGGAGAGAAGCACAGTTCAGTGTGGGTGCACAGGCCTCAGTGAACCTGGAGCAGGCCTCTGAGGACTGAATCACGGGCAGCTGTGGCGGTTTCCAGACTTCTCAACCCATGAACGCCAAAGACAACTTAGAAGGTCAGTAGGAAAAGTCTGTTTCTGCGGTGGTGAGAGAGAAGTGCAGTGGGGTCCCAGTCCCTGTCCCCGGGCATGGCCCCGGGCAGCGGCTGCCTCCTGAGCTTCTGGACCACAGACTTAGGGGGAATCCAGTGGCTGATCAGAGGGGGATTGCAGGAATCTCTTTGCTGGTGCAGGATTCTCTTGCTTTGCCTGTGCTTGGATCTGGATCACACTTCTGGGTGGCAGTCCTGGGGGGAAGGAGGAGCACTGGCATGGTGGAGCTTGTAGTGGTGGTGGAGAGGAAATCCTCCTCACAGTTCCAAGGCAGAAAAGAGTGCTTGTGGTCACTCATAGACCAGAGCCCAGGCCAGGAAAGGAGTAAACACCCCACCCTTGATCATACCACCTTGGAAGAACTGAAAATTTACAGGTCCCTAGAAGTATCTCTGAAAACAGATGCACAAAAACCCTGAAGCTTGGGACAGTACATTCTCCACACTGGAAGCAGACTCCTACCTTAACAAAGAGTTTATAACTCAAGTAATTGGCCGAGATCATGAGCAAGCAGCACAAAAAGAGTCAGACTATATGATCTTACTTTGATGACAAAGAAGATCAAAACACACACCCAGAAGAAGGCAACCAAGTCAAAGCTCCTATATCCAAAGCCTCCAAGAAAAATATGAATTGGTCCCAGACTATGGAAGAACTAAAAAAGGATTTTGAGAAGCGAGTAAGAGAAGTAGAGGAAAAACTGGGAGTGATGTAAGTAGACATGAAAACCGAGTCAACAGCTTGCTAAAGGAGACCCAAAAAATACTGAAGAAAATAACATATTAAAAAATAGCCTAACCCAAATGGCAAAAGAGGTCCAAAAAGTCAATGAGGAGAAGAATGCCTTAAAAAGCAAAACTGGCCAAATGGAAAAGGAAGTCCAAAAACTTGGAGAAGAAAATACTTCCTTCAAAAAGTAGAATGGAGCAATTGGAAGCTAGTGACTTTATGAGAAATCAATATACCATAAAACAAATTCAAAAAAATTAAAAAATTAAAAAATAATGTGAAATATCTCATTGGAAAAACAACTGACCTGGAAAATAGATCCAGGAGAGAGAATTTAAAAATTATTGGACTATCTGAAAGCCATGATCAAAAAAAAGAGCCTAGACATCATCTTTCAAGAAATTATCACCTTAGATTCCTATAATCTATGCACTGCTTACCCATGTTCAGACTCCTTAAGAGTCTGCCCAATATGATGGATGTTCTAATAAACCTTATCTTTGGCTGAAAGAAGGCTTGGGTTGAATTCTTTTGGGCAGGACCCACATGTTGTGATTTTGGGGTCCCAGCACCCCTGAACCCCTAAACTGCATCATTTTGGTGGCCTGTATAAGGAAACTGCCTAACTCCAAGTTCTTCTTCAGCCAAGACTGGAAAGTATGTAAGCCACCCCCTCCCCTTCTTTCTTGATCTGCAGTTGGGGTCGCTCTCCAGCCACCAAGGCTTGGAGGTGCTTTTCAGGCTGACAGTTACAAGGCTGTCTCGCACTTGGCCTGATGCTCTCAGGCTCTCAGTCCACTGGTTCAGTTCAAAGCCATGGACCTGGGTACACCTTCCGCAGCACGGAGGGCAAGGATGGATGCTCTATCCAGAAGTGTATGAATTCCCCTGGTGCTAAGGAGTTGGAGAAAACTGCAGTTGCTTTTGGTTCCCTGAGGCTTACTTACTCCCTTCCCTCTGCACCTCTGAATCCTCCTTCATGGAGATTACAGGGCAAGTTAGAATAGCTAAAAATCAGACTCCTTAAGAGTCTGCCCAATATGATGGATGTTCCAATAAACCTTGTTTTTTTTGGTGAAAAAAAAAAAGAAATTATCAAGGAAAACTGCCCTGGTATTTTAGAACCAGCGGGCAAAAAAAAAATTGAAAGAATCCACCAATCACCTAGGGATATTGTAGCCAAATTCCAGAGTTCCCAGGCCAAGGAGAACATATTGAAAGCAGCCAGAAAGAAACAATTCAAGTATTGTGGAAACACAATCAGGATAACACAAGATTTGGCAGCTTCTACATTAAGGGACCATAGAGCTTGGAATATAATATTCCAGAGGGCAAAGGAGACAGGATTACAACCAAGAATCACCTACCCAGCAAAACTGAGCATAATCCTTCCGGTGAAAAAATGGACATTCAGTGAAATAGAGAACTTTCAAACAGTTTTGATGAAAAGACCAGAGCTGAATAGAAAATTTGACTTTCAAATACGAGAGTTAAGAGAAACATGAAAAGGTAAACAGGAAAGAGAAATTGTAAGAGACTATCAAGGTTGAACTGTTTACATTCTGCATGGAAAGATGATATTTGTCACTCATGAGTCCTTTGTCAGTATTAGAGTAGTTGGAGGGAAAAAATTATATGCATGTATATAGATAGATAGATAGATAGATAGATAGATAGATAGATAGATAGATA